>NC_030680.2:73208627-73515445 GCF_000004195.4 Xenopus tropicalis
ACCGATCAGCAGCTAGGCTGACCTAAGAGGGAACTGAAGCTTATCATTGCTTGTGGGACTGCAAGGCCAAAACATAGTTGCTGATGTAGATTTAAAGGAAAACTATACCCCCAGGATGAATATTTAACAAACAAATAGGTCACTTAACATAATATTAAATATTTAAAAAAATCTCAAACTGGAATATATCAGTAAATACTGCCCTTTGACATCCTTTCCCTTGATCCAACATTTAGGGGCAGATTTACTAATGCACGAAGGCTCCAAGCGTATTTTCGACGACTTTTTCGACGCTTGCACGACTTTTTCGTATGCTTGCATGAAAAAAATCAGAAAGGTTTTCCCACTGTTTACAATCGTTCGGTATGAAAATTGTGACAGTTGGATCGCCAATACGATATTATCGTGACATACGATCTTTTCGTAAGCATTTTCGTGATGTTTGCGATCTTCAGAAATTTTCGTATCCAATCTGAATTTTTCCATTCGGGATTCAAACTCGTGATTTCATAAATCTGCCCCTCAGTGATGGGCTGTGTGATCCCTCAAAGATCACATGACAGGAAATAATGCAGCTAACTGTAGCAAGAAGTGCGAAAGAAAAAGACAAAACTGTGTTCATTAATTGGCTGATGTGGCCTAGCATGTATGTGTGCCTTGACTTGTTTGTGTGCACTGTGAATCCTATGATCCCAGGAGGCGGCCCTTAACTCTTAAAATGGTAATTTTCTAATTAGGATTAGCCAATAGCACATACTACTAAAGTATTTTTAGAGATCTACATTGTTTTCCTTTAAGTGCTGCTGTATTTTACCATCCAGTAAATATTTTTTGGAAAAGTTTTAGATTTTGTTGGATATGACAGAGAAAAAACAGGCCTAAATGCTAGTGAAAACACTCAGCTCAGCGTTAACTAACATTTCCATTTACCAGATTTTATCCAGTTAAATGCCATTCTATAATACTGTACCCTATAAAATTACCTGATATTGAAATAAACCTGACAATGAGAAAGAAAAACAACTGAGTAAAGACTAAATGCATGAGCACTTCTTAGTGACGGTACTTGCAAAGCATACATATAAATAGGTAAACATATCAGTAAAGCACAACATACCCATTACAGGAGCTACACAGAACATTCTTGCTAAGCTGAAGTTTGGTCGTCTTGCCATTGTATAAATCTTCTAAAGACACCCTGTCATAATAAAAAAAAAAATATATATATACATAAATAAGCATGTAAAACAACTACTTGCACAAATACAATCTGGCTATTGCAATGTATAGCCAAACAGCTTGTTATTCAGTCACTAGGTCCAAGACCACAAGTAATTAGTCTGTCAGATCATCTTAAGCCTATTATATGAAAATGAAAAAAATGGCAAACATTGACTGCATAGATGAACTGTATTATATATAAAATAAATTCCAGCTACAGATACTCACTTAAGTGGATGCATCATGTCTTCTCCTCTCCTTCTTCCATTGCGACTACGACTTTGACCACCCATGAACCCAAAGAGACCACCGCCGAATATGTGTGAAAATATATCGTCCATTCCGCTCCCCCCGCTGCCTTCACGTAGACCCTGTTCTCCATATCGATCGTATAGTTCACGTTTTTCTGGATTGGACAGTACTTCATAAGCAAAACTTATTTCTTTGAACTGTAAGGAAGGAAAAAAGAAGCATTTAAGAAAAGAAAAAAAAACAAAAAAAACCCGGATATTGACACATAGCATTAAATGAATTTTATGTGAAAACCCAGTGACGTTTTTAGTGGCAATATAACATCAAACAGATATTAGTGTCTTAAGTAAATGGTTACCTTATCTCCTGCATTTGGGTTCTTGTCAGGGTGATATTCCTTAGCCAATTTGCGGTATGCCTAGCATGGAGAAAGAAAAAAAAAAAACAATTAATAATTTATAAATATATAAAAAGTAAAAATATATAGATTTAAAGAGATTTATTTATCTAATCCAGCACTTTATTGCATAACAGAAAAAGACTACATTATAGTTTGATAAAAATCCTATTAACTGAGACAGAAAGAAAAGCATTCTTCAGAACATTAATGGTTAATGAACTAAATGTTGCTTTTGGTACTAACACTTTTCAGGTCTAGGAAATATCAACAAATAAGCAGTTAGCTAGCCACCTGTGTGAAAGAAACAGGACTCTTTCCTACTAGACCAAATACTAACTCAGATAATTGTATTACCCCCGAAAACATAATATGCAATAAAAGTTGTGTTATATTCCTTATACAAAGCAAAATTCAGTAGGAAAATTGAAGCATATAAAAGCCCTTTAGGCTTCCCACCCGCAATAAAGTGAATTGCCAATGGGAAGGCATACGCCTCACTTTGTTTTTCCAATGTCACACAAAGCTTCCTCCATGTGCAAATGGTGGTGGGAGGATTTACTACCAATGGTGCCTACAACAACCTGTATGGGCCAGGCAGAAACATTTGCATGCACTTCTAAGCCTAGCCTCACTTATTGTGCACTTCATTTTCTATATTTTCAATAGTCTCTGCTATGTGGTGTAATATTTCATGTGCTTTACAGTAAAGTCACTTCTGGGTTTTTTTTTTGCCAATATGTTTTTTTTTCCAACTACAACCAAGCCAAAACGAATGACAATGAATGGCATCAAGTGCATTTCACACTGCAGGAAAAAATCCTAGTAAAGGTGGCTGTACACAGGCAGACTTCAGACAGATTCAGCAGCTTATCTGCCAGTGTATGGGCACCATCAACAGGCATTCCCGACAGATATCTGGCCTAAAATTGGGCAGGTTTGAATTTTCTGTCAGATCAGAGGCCACATCGGCTCATCGATGTGGCCCTCTGTCCAACGGCCCAAATACCCGCCATTTTAATTTGACTGTTGGGCCCTAGGGCCGAATGACTGAATTAACACGATATTGCCCACCATAGATGGGCATATCTGCTCATTTGGCGACCTCACAAAATGAGCGGATTGCACTGTGTAGCAGGGAGAAAGGTATGCTATTCTGGGGGCTGTGAGGAGTCATTTCAAAGATTAATAAAATTAATAAAGAATAAACCTTTATTATTTAACATTAAACTCTACTAAAACAGTGACCGGTGTTAAAGGAAAGGTAAAAACTAAGTAAGCTTTATCAGAAAGGTCTATGTAAATACAGCCATAAGCACTCACAAAAATGCTGCACTGACTTCTCTGTCAAAAGCTTAGTTGTGTCTGTTTTCCTCTGCCAGAGACACAGAGCTCTTTGCTTCCTCTCTTTCCTGCTGCCCCCTCCCTCAAGAATGCTAAAGGTGGCCATACACGTGGCGATCCGACGATGTTTCGTGCGACCATCGGTCGCACGAAACATCGTAAGATCCGCCACACACCATTCAGGACTGAATCGGCAGGTAAGGAGGTAGAAACAATAGGATTTCTACCTCCTTCTGCCGATTCAGCTCTGAAGTGAGAATTTTGGTCAGGCGCCTTCTATGGCGCCCGATCAAAATTTTCAAACTTGTCCGATCGGCGAGTCGTCCGATATCGGCAGCTTCCTGCGATATCGGTCGACTCGCCGACATGCCATACACGCACCGATTATCGTACGAAACGAGGTTTCGTACGATAATATCGGTGCGTGTATGGCCACCTTAAGAACTCACCCCCCCCCTTAGGAATGTGGATCTGAGCCAATCAGCAGGAAGCTGACTCAGTCTTACTAACTGAGCATGTTCACTTGGTCTGGGTGTCTGTGCAGGAGCGAGGCATTATGGGAACTTTCTTTACACAGCTAAGCGTTTTTTCTTCCTGATCATCTGAAGGGGATAAATATGGGGAGACTTAAGGGCACTATTGAGACAACTGAAGGTATGCCTGCAGCTTGAGATTAACTCTTTATTAGCCTTTCCTTCTCCTTTAAGACAAAGACACATGGGGTGATAAGTCACGGTGACTTTTAAGGAAGTCCAACGCGGCGACTAATCACAGAGACCTTTCTGCCATAGGGTAGAATAGAAGTCGCTGGGAATAATCACTCGCGAGTTTTCGCTACGTAAATTAGTCGACGCTGAGGTGTGGTAGTACCATTGTCATAAACATCAATAACATTTAAATATTTGTACCAATAACATTCATTTTGAAAACAAATATTTCTTTATATTTTCCTATGTACAAATGCAATAGAAAACAATACCTTCAGGGCCATTTATCTTACTCAAACTGCTTATTGATATGGGAAAATGATTAATGGAATTCATCTTTTGTTTTTTTTTTACTAAAAGAAAATGTATCCCATAGTATATTGAGTCCTCTTTCCAACGCTCCTTCATATATATTTTTGGTTAAAAATAAAGATATATATAATTTTCAGAACATGATTATATGAAAACTGTTCAGCTAATAAGCAATTAAAGGGTTGGCAATGGGGAAAAAAATAGAGTTAATGAAATTAATTAGCTTCTGAATTGTGTTCCCTCATTGAGGTAAATTGGAGACTTTAGTTTTTTGCCTTTCTCTGGATCAGCTAGCAATTAGGCAGCTTTTATTCAGACAAAAATTTGAACCTGATGGTCTGGTCTGTCTTTTTTCAACCTTAATTAGTATGTTGCCCTTCTGGACCTCAAAACGTAAATATGAAACAGTAATCTGACTGGCCAGATATGAGCTGCTGAAAAAGGGCAAGTGTGAACTAAACTAAACCCATGTATGTATGTATCAATAACATTTATAAAGCACTACAAGAATAAGCAGCACTGTACAGTCTTACAATGTACAACAGTACACACAGGGAGGACACATTATAATAAATACACAGATTGTCATGTGGTATGAGAAACAGTGGGAAGGAGATCCCTGTCCCATAGAGCTTAAAATCTAAGTAACAAGTCCCTTCCAAATGTACCGCTGCTAAAACTAGAACAGAGAACAGTGACCCAACACCCTTTAGTCTCAGTAAAGAGAAAAGCACATGCAGAGACAAGGACTGTTTTGAGAAGCTTGTATCACAATTTCCCTCTTTTTTCAAAAAGTTTCAATTTGGGTCACTGCATCTATGATGTATTTTGCCAAATAAATAGCAATCGTCTCTACAACGTGAGGAACCCAAGGTTGAGCAAAGATCTGCTAATCTGATATTCTTGCCTATAACATATTACCAAATTGCATTTGAAAAAGCTAGTAACTATTTTCAATTATTTATATAGTGCCAACATATTTCTGCAGCGCTTTACAGAGATTATTCATCATTCACATCTGTCCCTGACCCCCAGAGAAGCTTACAATCTAAGGTCCAATTCACACACAGTATGGTCAATTTAGTCAAAAGGCAATTTATCTGCCTGTATGTTTCTGGTGTGGGAGGAAACTGACGCAGACACAGGGAGAACATACAAACAGACAGCGCCCTGGCTGGGATTGAATTCAGAACCCCATCACAGTAACCCAATAGAAATTATAGAGATTATGATGAAGTCATTGTAATATTTTAGCTATGATGAAACTATCACTGAAATATTTTTCATAATCAAGAGGATATTCAATGTTAATTATACATTGCTCTTATAATTATACTTCCTAAAAGATCATTATTAAAAATGACAGTTTATAAGCATTGAAATAGAATGCACAATGTAGGTTTGTTTTTTATTTTATAAATAGAGGCAGCTGTGTAGACAGTGGGGAATCCAATCCAGCTGTAAATTGCAAAAAGGCATATTTACATAACAAAATAGGAGAAGAATACAATAGGTTTGTTCTTACACAGGTAAATAAAGAAGTCAAATGTAATTCATGGCTCTACATGAATATAGAATGAAAGCTGCTCAAAAAATATTTTTTGTCAAGAAATAGCTATATTCTTGGCACTCAAATATTCAACTATTCAATTACCGTAAATATACAAACTTAAAACACCCACACATTTTTGACATTGATACTTGAAGTCTTGATAGCCCCATATGGGTAACACTATTTTGTAAAAGTCGTGGAGCTAAATCATCTAAGATATATTATCTGATGTTTGGTTCTTGTGAGGTAGATCATTTAATTACAAGAGCACAAACCCTATTTAGCCCTTTGGTGTAACAGTTATGGTTAACATATAAGCATGAGTTCATTATACAGGAGGGATTACCCATGCACAGCTAATGCAATTTTCTTTTACTTGTGAGCAGGGCCCTCCCCCTGTAGCCTCCAATCCTTATCCAAATGTAAACCAGTGGTTCGTGAGAAACATGTTGCCCCCCCAACCCCTTGGATGTTGCTCCCAGGGGCCACAAAACAGGTGCTTAATTTTGAATTCCTGGGTTGGAGGCATGTTTTGGTTGCATAAAAACCAAGTATAATGCCAAACAGAGCCTTCTATAGGCTGCCAGCCCACATAGGGGCTATTGAGTAGGCAATTATAGTTCTTATTGGCACACCTAGGAACATTTTCCATGCTTGTGTTGCTCTCCAACACTTATTCCATTTAAATGTGGTTCACGGGTATAAAAGATTGGGGACTACGGGTATAAAAGGTTGGGGATCTCTGCTGTAAACCATTTTTTGTGAATTTTCTATAAGTAAATGTTAACTGCTTTGTCTTATGTACCTCATTCTGTAAAGCGCTGCACGAATTGACGGTGCTATATAAATAATAATTTTTCATATGCCCAGCACAATCCTTATTCATTAAACTTGTTATCAACCCCTTTAAAGGGGTGGTTTAACTTTAAGTTAACTTTTCTTTTCAATAATTTTTATTTGAATTTTGATTTTTATACAGTGGATATCAGAATATATAACAGTCAAGTTTCAGGTAGCATTAATCTGAGAGTATTAGAAAAGGAGAAAGAAAAGAGCCACGGTTCCACGGGATCAAGTTTTTGGAGATGGGAGAAAAATGCAACAAATAACTAAAGGATGTAACCAGGTTAAATTTGACAGTTACCAGAATATTAACAACATTTGCTTATGATCAAATAATGCCTTTGAGGTCTTAGGTTCATAATTACTCATACATTAGTTGTCCCACAGTTGGGGGGGCAAAAAGCAAACTCTAAGTTAACTTTTATGGGGTTAAAAGGCACTAAGTTGGCCCAGGTGCAGTAACCCATTGCGACCAATTGGCAGGTAGCGTTAACTGGTCAACTGTTTAAAAACAAACATCCTATTGGTTGCTATGGGTTAGTGCACATATGCAAGCTTAGTGCCTTTAATTACATATGGGGGTTAGTATGTTATAGAATGGGCAGTTCTTAGTAACTTTTAAACTGGTTCTCATTTTTTATCTTTTTGTATTATTTGCTTTCCTTTTCTGACTCTTTAACAAAGGGGGTCACTGACCCTAAAAGCCAATAAACGATTGCGCTGTGAGGCTACAATTTACAATTATTTATTGCTTATCTTCATATTCAGACCCACTCCTATTCATATTCCAGTTTCTCATTCAAATCACTGCCTGGCTGCAAGGGTAATTTGGACCCTAGCAACCATATAGTTGCTAAAATTCCAAAATTGGGCACTGCTGAATATGAAACTACATAATTAAAAATACAAAAATAGTATAAAAAAAATGAAGACTAATTGCAAATTGTTTCAGAATTGCACTCTGTTCCACATACTAAAAAATGTAAAGGTGGACAACCCCTATATGCCTACCTAAAGCGGGGGATATTGAGTAATCTAAAGGCCATTGAATTACAACGAGGGGAAGTGAACCTGTTGGATCGAGGATTGCATCAATGAGCCAATGTGGTCCCTGATCCGATGGGAAAATCATGTCTGCCCTTTCAATACCTGACCAATTTTAGGCCAGATATTGGGTTGGGTAGGCCTGTCGGGGGTGGGCACAAAGGCAGAACTGCTGAATTGGTCTGAACGACCCAAATTTGCATCTTAAATCTGCCAGTGTATGGCCAACTTTACTGCTGTAAAAACAGTGCTATGGCAATTAAATTAACACATTATTTACCACAAAGAATGTAATATAATATAACCATGATCTAACAGATCTGTAACTTGTTTATGACATCTCTCAGTGGGCAAACACTGATTTCCAAACTACAGGTATGGGACCCATTATCCAGAATGCTCGGGACCAAGGGTATTCCGGATAAGGGGTCTTTACGTAATTTGGATCTCCATACCTTAAGTCTACTAAGAAATCAATAAAACATTAATTAAACCCAATATGATTATTTTACATACAGTAAGGAGTAATTATATCTTAGTTGAGATCAAATACAAAGCACCGTTTTATTTTTACAGAGAAAAAGGAAATCAATTTTAAAAATCAGAATTATTTGATTAAAATGGAGTCTATGGGAGACAGGCTTTCCCTAATTCGGAGCTTTCTGGATATCGGGTTTCCGGATAAGGGATCCCATACCTGTACTACCCAAAACCAATGTGGTTTTTTTGAAACTATGAGGAACCCAGGTATATCTGCCCCAAGAAGGCTGTTATGAATATCTAGCAAAGTTCATTTTTTTTTATCATATAATAACTTCAGTCCAATGCCTTGAGTAGAATTCTTAAGAAAGTGAGAGGGATATTCATTGCTAAAGATAAAAAGAGCCTACATCTTTGCACTGAAATCTGGACATCCAAGAAAGAAAACAAGAAAATCTGCAACTGTTTTCAAGATGGAACCTGCTTGATGATGATGATGATGGATACTATTATGGTTAAACAGTTAAGGGTGGCGGCAAGTCTAGGCACCCAGTTGTCCTTGAACTGCAATTCCCAAATCCCTAGATAAATTTCATCTTAGAGGTGCGTTTTTGACACTGCTGCCCTACTGATTATGGGGGATGTTATCTTCCTGCCAGATAATGCGTCCGGGTTACAATTTACAACAGGCTAATCACATACAGCCTTGGCCCTGCATGTAACAAGACTCCGCTAAGAAATAACAATATGGGGGAGGGGCCGAGTACGGGGTCTCCTTTTCAACACTGCGTTGACCCCCATCTCTTCAATCCCAATTCCCCCTGCCTCCCACCCCTCACCTCTGTGGGTTTATTCCACAAAAGCGCTAGGGCCTCAAAATGCCGGTGTGCTCTTCAAGCAGCCACACGCACATACCTTCTTTAAGTCGTTCTCGCTGGCACCGGGGGCCACCCCAAGGATGTCGTACAGCTTTGTGTCCGCGACGTTGGACATGGCGGGGTGCTGGAAGAAAACGGCGGCGGAGGGCCTACAGATAACGAGGTGACGGAAGAAGCTGAGAGCCCTCCGTGGGGGACAAGAACTGAAAAAGAGAGACCGGAAACGCTGTGCGGCAGCGTCACTCACACGTGACCCCGCCTCGTGTCGTCACTAACCCGCCCCTTTACCTATGGCGTATTAGAAACATACCTGAGAAGTGATAAAGCTTTCTTAGGAAGTAGGTCTTGCCACTTACATTAGGCTTCTTTGTAACGCCGCAGAATAGTATAAGGCAGCTACAGTATCAGTATAAAGCGTAATAAGCGCAACTGAAAGACTAAAGGCCTCGCAATAAATGTGTTGCTATGGTAACGTTAATTTTTACTAGTTGCAATTTTCTCTTATTTTTTGTACTTTAGCCCAGGCTGGTAGTGTGAAGGCTGTGAATGTTAGCAGGAGTTGGTTCCTTATAACTTTACGGTGGTGGTTCTAAAACCACTGCCAATATATAAATAAAAATATTCTCAATCTTTCCATTGCTACGTCACGTACAGGGGCGGTCCCTAATTGGACTTTTTATGTAAGATTTTTTTATAGACATGTCCAGAAATTATTTTTTAGTGTCTACACCCTTAAACCTAAATTAGCGGTTGGGCGTGAGTGTAAATTATATAGCATTGTGTTGTATTTAAATTGTTTTGCTATTACCATTTTACCAGTGTACCACATACCTGCTACAGCACCCAATCAGTAATTAGTCATTAACCTTTACTTGCACCAAATTGATATAAAGCTAATGATCAGTTGGTTGCTAGGGGGTCACATTAACACCAGTGGTGCAGTTTATTGCCTTTATTAGTAGCAGCAGCCTGTAATTGTAATGGAGCTGAAGGGTTGTTTTTGCCCCAGAGTTGCCTAACATCCAGGAAGATCTGTGAGCCACTCATGTTGCTAGGGGCATCACAGAAACAGCACAGTATGCCAACCTTAGAACTTACCCTTAGCTACGGTTGCTACCTTTTCTGAAATCAAGCATGATCTGTATGTTGTAACTCCTGTCCTGCCCGGGGCCATCTGATTGCGAACCACCCAAAGGTGTTGCTTAGTGGCATCTCGCTAGTAGTGCAGTATTGCACATAAAGTGCTCACCAGTTTGTAGCTTCTCACTTACTAACCACAAAGATAAATAAGACTATGAAGCCAGTTTCCCTCAGTACTTCCTGATTCCAAAAAACTTTAGGATGAAGACACACAGAGCTACTTGCCACTGCTACAAAAATAGACAATGCTAATAATTTACTGATAATTGTCTTTACGTAGGTTTTAGCAGGGGCAATTCTCAGTATTGTCTATGGCAGGTTATTTTCTGGCGTTTTGTAGCCATGACAAGTAGCTGCTACTAAATAGCTTTTTCGCCCTTAAACGAGAAGGAAAAGCTAAGTCGCTTGGGGGTGCCAAAATGTTAGGCACCCCCAAGTGACTTGTATCACTTACCTTCTACCCTGGGCTGCTGCCCCTGTATGGAGAGAACAGCACCAGCCCGGGGTAGCAGCGATCGCTTCCTCCTTCCTTCTTTGCTGAGCACGCATGCGCAGTAGAGTGAAAAGCCGAACTTTAACAGAGAAGTCGGCTTTTTCACTCTACTGCGCATGCGCCGGACTCAGAGTCGCAGCGAAACGAAGGAGGAAGCGCATTGCCCCAGGTGCCCCGGGCTGGTGCGGTTTTCTCCTAACAGGGGCACCAGCCCTGGGTACGAGGTAAGCGATTCAAGTCACTTGGGGGTGCTTAACATTTTAGCACCCCCAAGTGACTTAGCCTTTCCTTCCCCTTTAAAGGAGCTGTTAAAACCAAGGGGCCCATTCATTAAACAACAATTTTTTTTTTGGAGAAAAAAATCATAATTTTTCTAAGTTATAGAACTTTTGTAATGCCCACAATAATTAAGTTTAAATTCCACAACTTTTTCGTGGTTTTCGTTAACTTCCACGAAAAGTTGTATTTTTCACAAAGACTACGACCATTTCGGAATTCATTCAAGATTTGTTATCGTGACTATATTTTGGCCAGGTTGGATCTGTCGAGTGCCTTTGAGTCAAAAATCATACACTGAAGGTTTAAAACGCCAGAAAGGTTTTTGCGCCGTTTACGAACGTTCGGATCCGCAAATTTCATGACTTTTGGAATGCAACCTCGACAGCATGTGATACTCAGAATGCAAACAATGTTGGCTCAGGGAAAGTGAAATTCAAAATTTAGTAGGTGCTATAGACCTATATTAATAGACATAAGCATGGTTTCCAGTGGTAAATGTGTGCTTTATTCAGTTTTAGTTTTGAAGCACCTTATCGTCTGGTATTGTTTTTTTGGCAACATCGCCAAGCGAGCGGATCTGCTTGTGTATGGGGACCTTTACTATTTTTTCTAATCATGATTTTAACCACCAAAAAATTGTGGTTTAATGAATGGACCCCTAAGTGTCCACTGAGAAGCCTCGATAATGAGCTGCTTAAAGGCTGGGTTTGTTTATCCAAAGGTAGATACAGTAGAGAGCTATTTGCAAATTGTCCTGCTTATAAATGAAGGGGGATGTAAGGTCAGTGAAAATAGCCCAAAATGTTAGGCACCCCCAAGTGACTTAAATCGCTTACCTTGTACCCTGGGCTGGTGCCCCTGTTAGGAGAAAACAGCACCCGGGGTACCAGTAGCGCAGCTCTTCCTCCTTCCGCCTTCGCTCTTGGAAGGACTTCAGACAGGCACATGCGCAGTAGAGTGAAAAGCTGACTTCTTTGTTAAAGTTCGGCTTTTCACTCTACTGCGCATGCGTGCGCGACAGAAGACGGAAGGAGGAAGTGCTGCAGGTACCCCGGGCTGGTACTGTTCTCTCCCAACAGGGGCACCAGCCCAGCGTAGAAGGTAAGCGATTAAAAAACGGAGACTTCATAAGAGACTTTATAGTAAATTATAGTAATACCTTTTTACAAAAGATTGACTTTTGATTGAATTGTTGAACAATAAAAGGACATAATAAAAATATAAAACTTAACTACTGGGGTTGCCATCCAGCCATTAAGCCACCAGCTAGGGCCAGTGCTGGTATTTAAAGGCAAATACATTGTTGGTGATTTATAATACCCCATCCTTCCCTGATGTGTTCTGTAACTCCACTTAATTCTAAACTCTCCATCCCCACTATTCACAAAACACAATTCTCCACCTTCCCACGTCTCGCCCATTCCACACCACTTGCTCCCCTCCACCACTACCCTGTAACTTTTGCAATAAAGTTGGCAACCCTATGTACCATTCATAGTTACTAAAAAAATAAACTTATAGCAAATGTAACAGGCCTCAAGAAAGCACCTAAAGCACCCTAAAACTCAGATAAACTTTTTCAGGCAGCAGTCATGGGTACATTCCATGCAGGAAAATATTTCCTTTAACTATTGTTTATAAAATAAAGAAAGAATCAATACAAAAACAAAAAAACAATACCAGACAATAAAGTGCTTCAAAACCAAAACTGAATAAAGCACACATTTACCACTGGAAACCATGCTTATGTCTATTAATATAGGTCTATAGCACCTACTAAATTTTGAATTTCACTTTCCCTGAGCCAACATTGTTTGCATTCTGAGTATGACATGCTGTAACATGGGGTTAAATTAAAACTAGAAATAAAAATAAAAAGTCTTTAAATCTAATGTAGTATGTATGCAGGACTACAAACAAATATGACAGTTATAAGTTTGAATTTACATATACAGATCTGAATGTGAAGTTCATATTGAGACACCTTAAATTCCTCAACTTTTAATTTATGGTGCATTTGGTGTGTCACACATGCTCTTCTGCACATTACTAAGCAATCACAATGTTTTATAGCTTTACAAGAAAAACGAAGACTTCATAAGAGACTTTATAATAAAGTGCCTTTAATATTATTTGTGAAATACAGTTGCAAAGACCTTTTTACAAAAGATTGACTTTTCTTAGGAGACGCATAAAAGACATTATTAGCACATTGCTCAGCCTAGCTTGTAATAGCAATGAGCATAGAGTTTATATATGGAATATGCTGAAGCTATGTGCATCACTCTTTCTACTTGTCCTTTTGGGACAACTAATGTTCTGCATTATAAACTGAATCTTTAGAGACTTTTTATAGGGGAAAATATTATGCATGATTTGGTCCTATTTTTAAACCTATGCTTAAGGATATTAAAAATATATATTTTATTTTGTGCTATAGGTAATATCATCCAAGAAAGAGGTTTTGTGGTTAGAACAGGAAGGAGGAATCAATGAAAGAATGTCCCCAAGGTGCCATATCTTCAACACCAGTTAAAAGGGTCTTTATAATGTAAGGAATTTGCTTAAGCACTTGGTATAAAGCCCCACCCTGTGACAAAATATTTTATACAATTCAATAAATATGTAGTTTGCCAACTGTGACCTAGTTAAAGCATATAGTGCATAATGTATGTCCCAGGGTCTGCCACATCTCAGTTAATAAGTATGAAGTCATCTTCTGCAGCTGGTCTGTAAAGTAAAAATAAATATCAGTTTTAGTTATCATTTCTCTTTCTAGATAAGTATTTGGATTAGTCATTTACAGGTTCTTCTCAGTTGTTGCAGAATTACAAAACATCTGCTTACTGAAATGAGATGTAGGGGATACCTGCATCTATGGTTCAGTACCAACCCAGATTCCAGACTCAAGAAATGCCATATTTTATATACTGAACTTATTGAACAAGCCTTAAGCTTTAGCATATATATAGTAGTAATGATCCTGTACTTTAAATTTGTCCCAGGATCTCCCAATTTTGGATTTTTTTTTTAGAAGTGCCAGTGACACTGACATGCTCAATATGCTCTGAGCAGCAGTTGGGAAGCTAAGCTTAGTAGTCGTAGAAAGTTATCAAGCAGAAAATAAAGTTTGTCTGTCATAAAGGGTGATGCTACAGGGCTGATGATTTAAGGAGAAGGAAAGGTAAAAACTTAGTAAGCTTTATCAGAAAGGTCTATGTAAATACAGCCATAAGCACTCACAGTAATGCTGCACTTAGTCTTCTATCAAAAGAAACACAGGATTTCTTGTCTCTTTTTTTGTAAACAAGATGTTCCAGTGTCTGACTTCCTCTCTCAGAAACAGCCTTAATTCCAGGGACCAGAGTCTGCACAGTTCTCTTCTCTCTCTCCCCTTTCCTGTTCCCCCCTTCCCTCTGCTGCTCCCCCCCTCCCACCAGAATGCTAAGAACTCCCTCCTCCCTTAAGAATGTGTGATCTCAGCTATAACGGCTAGAGGCTGCAGGAAGGAAGCTGCTTAAAATGGCAGCTGCTATCTTAAGCAAACGGAGAAAGCTTCTAAAGCTGTTTACTCAGGTATGTTCATGGTTTCTGCAGAATAAATATATTGTTCTAGGTGGCACTAATGTGGCAAATCTATTGGCAGTAAAATGCCAAAATGACTTTCCTTCTCCTTTAATTTCTGATGCTAATTGTACTGGTTTCAAAACTGCCATGCACTAATAATCTGAATTATTTACAAATCAGCCTTACATTGAAACATATTGAAATGCTTTGATATTAATGTAAATGCCCTGGCATTGAACCTTTATTACATTATAGACGTGACGTATGATTTATATACAGAAAAAAACAGGTTTAAGACAATGCATAAAGCATGTACATTTATTTCTATGCTCAGCTTTTTGGTCTTACTATACCTTCTACAGCAGCAGATAAGGGTCACTGCATTGTCTGGCTTCTTCCCACTGTGCTGTGCTACTGCATCATTTCCCCGCAGAAATTCATGAAGGTCTGTTGATGGGAAACCATTTTGCTGGTATTTCTAACAACAAATTATATATTCATTGTTAGCAACAAATATATTTATGTAGGTTATTGTACAGTGAGACAATAGTAATTTATGTTGAGTAATAAACCTTTATATACAATATATATATATGTGCTTATACTGTTATTTACATTTGTCCTGAACATGACATCATAACATGCTTATAAATATGGGAACCTCGCAATGTATGCTCGATTAACAAAAAGCGGTTGCTAATTTGTAATTTGTACACAGTGCTTTATTTATAAATTTGCTCTTCTAAAATACCTGCAGTAACACAAGACAGGTTTCTGTTGTTGCCAGAAAAGCTTTTATATATATATTCCCTGCATTTCATAGTTTTTTTGTAGCCCTGTCATTTCTAATGTATTTTAGTGGGAGCTTTTCCTGGTTTTTATATCTTGTTCCTGGTCTTTTATATTTTCTTTTTTACCCCAGTTTTGAGGATGAAGGAGAAGAAATAGTTATTATTACTTATTAACTAATAGTAATTGTTACATTGGAGTACATTTTTTAGTGAAATTAAGTTCAGAATGTTTGTTAGTACAAGTCTTTAAAGAACAACTATTTAACAATTTTTTTCCCACCCCATTTTCAAGGGGTTATTATAGCAAAATCAACATATTAATTTTAATGGAACTGTTGACATTTGTTTCCTATTTGTCTTGTGGACTTTGGTTACACCACATTTTTTATATTTGTGTAAAGAGTAAGTAAATAGACTTTAGTTATGGATCCCTTGTAGAAGCAATATATATGACTTTTGTCAACTCACAGTCAATAACTAACCTTAATTGTTTCATAGGAGTCTGTTATAAGTACAATGAATAGACTTAGGACCATGTAGATAAAAAGGCTAATAAAGGAATATAAGTACACTCTGCTGAATAGCCACACAAGGGTACTTTTTCGCCGAATCTCTGCAAATGTTGCAAACATGTCATCACCATTGACTAATGAAAATAGACATTCAGCAACTGTATTAAGGTCTTCGAACTGCAAAAACAGAGAGAGCATTATGAAGCACAGTTGAAAGTATATTAATGTTTTACAGTTACTATGCCGATCGAAGTAGCTAAAAAAAAATAGGTACCGGCACTCAAGGCAGTGCAAACAGGGGACAAGCCCCTTGTGTTTATTAAGTCATTCAAGGAAACACAATGTTTCAAGGGCATGCCCCTTCCAGCCTGATGAAGGCTCACACCCCTAAAATTTTGTGTTTCCTTAAGTGACTTAATAGATCAAAGTAGTTACAAAAACAGGGCATTAGTCATGCGTGTTACATCAATTATTCATAAATATGTATAGTCTACTACAGCACCATATTTTATGTTTGTTCGTTCTTCAGACTTTCTTGAAGACCTTCCTTGCTAGGCCTTTCTCAGTTAATAGTTCACTAAATTTAATCCCAGTAATAACCACATGCATATTTATTTGTTTTTAACACCCTTAACCATAAAACTGCATTTATAGATGCTTGAATGTGTGTATGTTATGTAACATATACCTTCTCATGGTAAGGTCCTAAAACAATCCAGCCGCAGAAAATGTACCCAAAGTAAATCATTCCTGCACAGCAGCAAAACCTTAAAACTTTTGGTAATGAAGCTTGCATTGTTAATATTAAAACCTATAAAAGAATAGACAGATTAGCAACACAATTTAAAAGGTATCTTAAAAAGGCAGATACTATTAAAATTATATTACTTACATTATATTTTTGAAAGTATCCCAAGTATCGAATGACACCGACCCAAACTAGTAAGGTAGATGTTCCAAGTAAAAGGCTGCAAACATCATAGCTAGTCATATTCTAGAAAAAAAATAGCAAGCTATGAAAGCAAAATACTTGATCAATAACCTTGCCCTAAGCGTTACTAGATTTTAGAAAGTTTATAACTTGTAAACTTCAATGATGTTATTAAAATTCTGAGAAAAAATGTCAACATTTGCAATTGCTTTTTTAAAACTTTAATACATTTACTAAACTTGGTATGTTCTTACCTTGGCTTTAATTTCCATTTTCATTATTGAGCCAACAATTGTCATCAAGTCACTTATGATCACTAGGACATACCAACCATTTATGAACTCTAACTTGTCAGAAGAACAAATGTGACGTTTGTATCTTTCAAAGAAGAAATTCACAAATCTCTGCAATGGAAAAACAGTCATCTATATGCAACAATATTCAAAATTCAGTTTTCATTTACCTAATATTTTTTTTAATTTGTGATGGCACATTAGGTTGCAATAATGAAAATAAAAAATGTATTATTCTTGAAAACCCATCCTTTCTTGGGGTTTCCATTTCCAGATAACATATCCATACAAAATGTACTGTGCTCAACTGACTCCCTAAATCCTTAATAAATGTAATCTGCTCTTTCTCCTCTAAACTTCATAAAGCTCCACCCTGCTGGTATTTTAAATAGAAGAAAGAGTAAGTATATATTATAATGTGACACCTTCCTTGTATTGTGGATGCTGTATGAATCATACTGCTGATTACATGTATTGCAAAACTGAAACTAACCTACAGTATTTGCTTCTGATTGTTGCAGATCTTGCACAATACTGGGGAGTAGTAAATCTTAACAGACTGGTTGTGCGGCTGTATTTACAATGGGTAACAATAACTTTTACATATGTTTTAACATCCTTTGTCCTGCTATCTGCTGTATGTATTGTTACACCCCTGACTCATGTAAAAACAGATCCATCAAAGCAGATAATAAAGCAAAAATACATGGAAGGCAAGATAGGTGGAACTTTGTGGAATTTGCTGGAAACACTGGAAACACTCTTATACTTACTTTTTGTAGTTTGATAGCAAGAACAATTGACCTTGTACAAAGGATAAGAGAAGCCAGGCATGTCAAAATAACAAATCCATCAAATAGTAATATATAATGGGTGTTCTTCTGAGCTGTTGATGTAAAGAAAACAGAAAAAAGGAAAGTCATGCAGTATTTTCAGGATCTCCTGTATAAAAACACTTGTGAAATTTGCACTGGAATTTGTTTGTTAAAATAAAATAGAGGTAGGTCATGCCATGGAGAACAGAAAATAGAAATACACAGACCCATTTTCTTCAGTACCACTGGGTTCATAATGAGTTTTTGGTGGTTAATAAATTTAGTTTTGTAGCTTTAGAACATTAACCATAGAGAGTGGTAGAAGTTGTACCAGATAATGAATATATCTAATGTAAAGTCATACAGCTGAAATTTGGTACAGTATTATCCATGAAAAATTAAAATGCCTACCAAAGAGTCCTAAGCCATCTTAAAAACCAACAAAGGCACCACTTTTACCTATGTTGTGTATCCAAAAGTCAATGAGCCTATGTTGTTTCAGGCTATTGGCCATGTTACTCTCGCCGGCAATGTTTTTAGCATGTGCCAATAAACTTAAATTGTTAAATGTCTAAAGTGCTTTTTTTATAAATATGAATAGAAATAGAAATATATGAAAGAACTTACTGCATCCAGAGATATGCCAGTCTTTGCAGTCTTGAACAGAAGCCTCACTTTCAAAAAATAATTTGATTTTGCCACTGTGTGCCTGGTTATTAAAGATAATCTGAAAGCAAATATTTATAATTAGTAAGTAATGGCATATAAAGGCATGAGTATTGGTTAGGCATTGCTCACCACTGCAACATTGCAAGACAGTGTCTTCCTGACTTTCATGGATTCTTTTGTAGTTGATTTGGCCATATTACAGATAAATGATAGATATATAAATAGATAGATAGATAGATAGATAGATAGATAGATATACAATTACATATTCTTTCAGGTTTCTTGAGTAACCATAAATCAGTCTGATTAGAGTCAGAGTCAGTCTGATTAGCTAGGAGATTTTTTTTTCCAACATGCTGACATGCCATTAGAATGTTGCATGGAGAGAATCATTTGCTATGGCCATACCGTTCAAATTATTTCATTTATGTCTCTATGAGGTTCTTGGCTGCATAATAATACAAACAGTGAATAAATATTGTAGAATATGCTGTAGCAGCTACAGTTTATATAAAACAAATGAGACTACAAGTATTTAACACAATTTTGTGGTAATTGTGTGTGGAATAGGCAATATTTACACAGGTTCTAAATAAGTCAGATAAATAAGGGTAGTGTTAGAAATATGCACTGCTCTATTGAAAATTGTACATGAAAGTAGTAATATAGAATATGAAATGGCAATTCCAAAAAAAATTTCGGAAAGAAGATTTATACAGGAAGCTCAAAAAATGAAGAACATTTCTGGTCTTGATAATTTATAGTTATGATGTGTCTGGGTTTTTTTAGAGCTACCAGTTCTATTAAGTTATGGTGTTTTTCTTTTCTCTCTGGAGATATTGATAAAGTAAGCAGTGTAATTATTATGATTTACATGTATTGTAAAGACTAAGACTAATGGAGACTGCAATTTTTATTATAGATTAATCCCTCTTTGATTTTGTAGCATCATTTCACCAGGAGAGTGAATTATTTTGTGCAAATTATTTTTAGTCATTTCAAAACTTTTATTTCTAAAGACAAGTTTTCCAACAGTATTCATGCGGTCATTTACTCAACATTGAAACACTGTCCAACAAAATTCAAAACAATACCAAGTAAATGTATGACACCTTTAAAGAGAATAAATTAGGTCACTTAGCATAGCACTTACCCTATTGTGAAATACATAGCAGTCTGGTAACTCACGTACTCTCATAGTTTGCAAATCAATTCCTTTCAATTTAAAGGAGATTTCCACTTTAATGAGCCTAAAATAAAGCATCACTGTTATGCTACACCCTAATATAGAACCAGGTGAATAGAATGTGGGAGAGAAAGTTTCATACCTGTACAACTCCAGATAAAAGAAAGTAGAGTTTATAGCTGACATGTTAGGTGGTTGCTTAGAAGCCAGTACCTCATGTTGTAAATGTAAGCATTCTAGGAAGAAATATAAGACAGAGGTATGTGTGATGGAAAACAAAAACACAGAACTACAAAACAAAACCATGCCTATGCCAATATCCTGTATTCATCCATTGATTTAGAATTCTTATTGCCTTCCGCTAATTCTAAAACTAGCTAAACTTATTTGTCTTACTAAACACCCCTTATTCTTTTATACTGCGATCACCTTCTACTATTCAATATGCAGCATGTAACAAACACTTGACTACAAATGTCAGAAACTAACATTTTTTTTTTTATTATTTGCTTTCTGGTTTCGTTGTTGACATTTTTCTTCCATTATAACAGACTATTCCTTTTCAGTGTTCAGTGACCCTCACTAAAATGCAGTTGTTTACTTTTCTGTAGCATTTGAGCATAGGCAGTAAATAACAAATTAAAATTTGAAAAAAAAAATGCAATAAAGTAAGAAAATAAAAGCAAAGATCTGATTGGTTGCTATGGGCAACATCACCGGTGATCTTTGTTTCCAATGTTAATAAATACACCCCTAAAGGGCACATTTAGTAATCCACGAATCCGAATGGGAAAAATTCAGATTGGAAACGAACATTTTGTGACTTTTTCATATTTTTTGCAGTTTTTACGCAGTTTTTTCGTAAATTGTTACGACTTTTTCGTAGCCGTTACGACTTGCGCGAATTGTCGGGACTTTTTCGTAGCCGTTACGATTTGCTCGTATATTGTCGCAACTTTTTCGTATTGAGCACTCGTAAACGGCGGGCAAACCTTTCAGACTGCATGATTTTGGAAGCCTCCCATAGGACTCAATGGCACTCTGCAGCTCCTGGCCCAAGGAAAGTCACGATACTGAAGCTTGAATGAATCCGAAACTTTCTTACTGGGCGCGACGGCTACGGAAAAGTTGCGACAATTCACGCAAGTCGTAACGCTACGAAAAAGTCGCAACAATTTACGAAAAAGTTGTAACGGCTACGAAAAAGTTGCGACAATTTACGAAAAAAATCGCAAAATACCGATCATTACGAAAAAAACGCATTCGGACATTCGTGGATTAGTAAATGTGCCCCTAAGTGTATATTAGTAATGCTTTTAAAAAGAGGGCCTGTTACAGTTCAAGCAATGCTTTATCCATCTACTAATTTGAATAAAAGTTTCTATTGGTGTGGTAAGCAAAAAGAGTTCTCTGACATAGCTCATCTTTGATAACACATTTATTCGGTTTTTCTTACTATATCTTCTGGGGTTTATGGTATACTTTTAATGAAACATAAGAAAAAAAATTGAGAAATGTTTTTTCCTAACTAGTCTGAAAAAAAGGCTTTACATTGGGGTTTTATCCAGCTTCTTGGTGCTGTAACACATAACAACACATATTAGTGTCAGAACTTACCTGTTTCAACATTAGGATCTATGTAAAAAGTGTCATTGGAAGGATGAATTGAGTCTTGATGGTAATGTTGCTTGCAAACTTTTAGGCCTCTTTTCTCACCCCTCTCATAGGCAACTGTGCCCAGTGATATCTCCTTTAGACGGCGGTACTATCCAGATAGAATTAATGCAGAGTCAAAATCAAATAAGACTGCTAATGCAGACCAATATGTGCACAATATTTTGCAACAATGTGGCATAATAGGAACACTAAATCAAAATCAGACTGTGGTAAACACTAGGGATGCACCAAATCCAAGATTTGGCCAAGATTCGGTCTTTTTCAGCAGGATTGGGATTCAGCCGAATCCATGGTCCTGGCCGAATCAAATCCAAATCCTTGAAATCATGTGACTTTTCGTTCACAGAAGCTGAAAATTTTCGCAGCGCACTGGGTTTATTTTAACCGATTGCTGGCTTGATTTTCATATGCAAATTAGTGTTTAGTATGGTATTTTGCCAAATCTTTCACAAAGGATTTGGGGTTCGGTCGAATCTCAAAATAGTGTATTCGGTGCATCCCTACCTAACACAGCCCATGGCCCCATTCCTTTCCCATCTGCTAATTTTGAATGCCCATCTGTTTCCAAAAGTTTTCAGTGTAGTTTTCTCCACATTCTCTGTTGATACTCTTTTTGAGAGACTATTTCCCATTTTGCTGATCCATTTATGAATAGCCACAGCCTGTCCTCTACATCACTGGGTAGTCTAAAGGGGGCATTTAGGGAAATGTATATTATTTGTCTTGGATATCCCTATAATTATCAATTATAAAAATATGTAATTATAAATATATAATATATTCAAACCAGATTCCCTGTCGGTGCTCCCTGATGTGGCTATGCTGATATAAAATGTTACCTGTTCAATAGCAAAAAATATGCTGTCATAGACATCTTTCTGTGTATATACAGTGCGGCTACAGTCATCCTCATCCCTGCCAGTATATCCTTTAAGAAACAGATGTTTGAAAGCCATTGTACTTTCTTCTTTGTAAGAAACAACAAGTTGGTTGCTTAGCCCAAACAGGACAAGCTGGAAGAACAAAAAAAAATAAAAAATCATTGAATGACAACAAAAAAGCTAATTAACATATCTAAGGATCTACTGTTGTAGTGTAATTAAACATTTTGAATTTATAAGTCAGTAATATGTATGAAGCGTTGGTGCTGTTATTAGAGGATATAATCATCATTGTTTCCAGTATAATGATATTTATCATCTAAATATAAACATTTCAATTTGCTGTTGACAGAAATAATCTGCATATATTTAGAAGTGTTAATTTGCACCTATTAACATTTATTTGCTATGTTTCTACAACCTACCATTTACATTTGCTCCATATCATGGACCCACTTCACCTAGCAACATTTGTTTAAAGTCAACCTTCCCTAAAGGTAGCCATACACAGGCAGATTTCAGCTGCCGATTTGGTTCCTTTAAAATGATTCGGCAGCTTATTTGCCATGTGTGGGTACCCCAATGGGTCTACCCGCCCGATATCTGGCCTAAAACTGACCAGATTTGGATTGGCAGGTTTGATTCTCCAGTGGATTGGGTATCGCATTGGCTCATTCACGTGGTCCTTGGTCCAATGGTGGGAGAAGATCTGTTAATTTGGTGACCTGGCCAAATAAGCGGATCTTACTGCATATGACTAGTGCCACACGGAGCAGATTCTCGGCCTGCCTCCAAGTTTAGGCAGAGAATCCGCCCAGATGGTTTAAAAGCCTTATATTTGTGCGTGAACCAGAAGTATTGCTTTGGCCCGAGTGTAGGCACACGCGGTGTATTTCAGACAGAAACTGTTTGAACATGAAATGACTTAACATATACAAAATTCCACCAAAAAATTCCTGCACTCCAAACACTTTATTGTTAAAAACACGTAGACAACAGTAAAAAAAGGCAACGTTTTAGAGCATGACGCTCCTTTACCATATACAAAAAAATGTTAAACATATAAAAACAGTTTGAAAGAGAAACTAACCAGCCAAAATCATGAATGTGTGCCAGAGAATGTGTGACACATGTAGAAACAAATGTAGGGAGGTAATAGCTAAACAGACCTAATTCTACTGAACTGCTTTTTTTGATGTACAATATTGCATATACAAATGACCTTATCCGCGCTTTACACTAATATTAGTGCTCAATATAATATTCAACCAGTGACACCCCACCAATAAGGTGAAATAAAGATAACCTAACGTGAACAGCTGCCTTCCTCCAAACTAATCCTCTAGCAAGAAAAACTATCTCAAAACAGAGTTGGCGCTCCCACAAAACAAATCACCATGTGATGTGAATTAATTCAAACAATTTATTGGTGAATCATAATAAAAACAAATACACATAATTAATTCTAACAATAAATAAAATACATCAGTGTACAAGGAGCATAATATTTCACTTAGAATGACTTAAGGATTCAATATATAAAGACACAATAAATTTTACAATAAATTAAGTAGAGAAGGTATAAAAATACATAATAAAGGGATAAAAAATTGCACATATGCCCTATCCAAAATACCTACAGCAGTATCTACTCAACAAATATTACACATATGAATAAACCTGTCCCTAAGGAGAACTAACTTCCCTATTAATACCCTAAACGGGGAAAAATTATTTCAGAAAAAAAGTAAGACGTTTAGTTCAGCACGCAGCTTAAAACATGTGAAGTTGCATTTAGCACAAGTGATTTGTATAGCTATGTATACTAATAGCGCTTAGAAATTAGCGTAAGTAAGGTGAATAAAAAGTCCCCCAGTGCTGAGCAAACATAAACCAAATCGTACCCTCTGTCCGTCGCGCCGCGTGAGAGAGCGGGTCTCTCCGACATTAGTGACCCATTAGTAAGTTCCCGGCCGGGACAGAGGGTACGATTTGGTTTATGTTTGCTCAGCACTGGGGGACTTTTTATTCACCTTACTTACGCTAATTTCTAAGCGCTATTAGTATACATAGCTATACAAATCACTTGTGCTAAATGCAACTTCACATGTTTTAAGCTGCGTGCTGAACTAAACGTCTTACTTTTTTTCTGAAATAATTTTTCCCCGTTTAGGGTATTAATAGGGAAGTTAGTTCTCCTTAGGGACAGGTTTATTCATATGTGTAATATTTGTTGAGTAGATACTGCTGTAGGTATTTTGGATAGGGCATATGTGCAATTTTTTATCCCTTTATTATGTATTTTTATACCTTCTCTACTTAATTTATTGTAAAATTTATTGTGTCTTTATATATTGAATCCTTAAGTCATTCTAAGTGAAATATTATGCTCCTTGTACACTGATGTATTTTATTTATTGTTAGAATTAATTATGTGTATTTGTTTTTTTTATGATTCACCAATAAATTGTTTGAATTAATTCACATCACATGGTGATTTGTTTTGTGGGAGCGCCAACTCTGTTTTGAGGTACAATATTGCATAACATAAAGTGCATTTTCTTCAGATATACCACAGGCTTCGCAAATCATACTGACTAAAAAATGTTTCCTGCACATTTCAAATGTGATATACCCTATTTATAGCAGTAAAAATGACTTTCTGTAATAACTACCTTGGTAATAATACAGAATTCAGGATCTGAAAAACACATTTAATGTTAGTCTGTGAACTCCAAATCTGAATATCACAATATTACAGAGAATATTCTATATGATGGATCTCTATTATCTCATGATAAAAGTGTATGCATATTGCCATCATTAACCAAGTTGTTACACGTACAATTTATAAAAATGTTTTTTATTCACCTGTGTAGTCACCATGACTATCTTCAGCACTTGAAGAAGCAGTTTCCATGGTATTTGGTGCCTCGCTCTGTATTTGTCACATGGATTCATAAAATAAAACTTCAGGTCTTCTTTAAGGATGTTCTCTTCTCTATCTAGCTGAGCCATGGAGGTCCTCCTATAAAGAAACATACAATGCCAGGCCTCAAAGTTATTATTATTCATTATTTTTATAGCATCAACATATTGTGTAGTGCTTTACAGGGAAAATACATAATTTACATCAGTCCATGCACCAGTGGAGCTTACAGTCTAAGGTCACATTCACACACAGTATGGTCAGTTCTATCAGGAGCCAATTAACCTGCCTATATGTTTTTGGGGTTTGGGGGGAAACCAGAGTACCTGGGAGAAACCCACTGGAGCCTCGGCAGAACACACATACTCACAGATATTCTGTACTAATGACCACAAAAAACTAATTTTACTGAAAAAACAGGTGTTCATCGGTTGTTAGCTCATTTATTAACCATCATATTTTTTTTTTAATATAAAACTACACTTTACTCTCTAGTATCTCTCTAGAGTTAAACATCTAGCTACTGTAATTTTTCCGTCCAATATATTGTTGCTGTCTCCTTTTGCATCTTCCCAACTAGCAATGTAAAATGTTATCCAGTTGTCAGGGTCACGAACTTGTGGCAACAATAAAAACATTTCTCTGTAAGGTTACAATTTTATTATTACTTTTTATTCTTATCTTTTTATTCAGGCCATATAATCATCTTCCAGTCTCTTATTCAAACCATTGTCTCATTGCTGAGTGAGACCCAAGCAACAAGATACAGTAGCTACTGAAATTCCAAGCAATGCAGAAAAAGCTTACAAAAAGTAAAATGGAAGAAAACAACAGCAGTCTCACCTTTTGTGTTGGTTATTGTTTGCTTTGTGTGTGTTCAGTGCATAAACCTTTTTATTGTACTGCACTGTGGAATATGTTGGTGTCTTTTACTCTGACAGGGGAAGGTGTGTGGGTGTGTGGTAGGAATAAAGGGCATTAAATTTCCAAGTACATGCAGGGCTGGAACTATGGGTGAACAGAAGAGGCAGTTGCCTACTTGGGGGTGCAATTAATATTTTAAAAGATCTTGAATTAAAACATATAAATGATATACTGCACTCTACTACTCTCTTCCCGGCCTACTACCTCCTAACAGGAGTGGGTAGCGATTGGGAGGGGGGGGGGTATGAGAAGCTGTTGTGGCAAGCAAGCAGTGTTGGAAGATGGGTGGCTGGCACAAGGAGTTCTTGTGTTGTTGGACTTTTTGGACCAGTTTTCAGTATGTTACATGGACACAAACGTACCAACATTTGCAAATCAAAAGATGGGACATTCCATGTCACACCTAGTTATGGCCTATATGATATAACCAGTCCACACAGAAACTCACCCACTTTCTGGGGAGTCCTATATTCCAAGATTCATGACAGTCCTGTGAGAACAATACAGGTCCTTCTCAAAAAATTAGCATATTGTGTTAAAGTTCATTATTTTCTGTAATGTACTGATAAACATTAGACTTTCATATATTTTAGATTCATTACACACAACTGAAGTAGTTCAAGCCTTTTAGTGTTTTAATATTGATGATTGTGGCATACAGCTCATGAAAACCCAAAATTCCTATCTCAAAAAATTAGCATATTTCATCCGACCAATAAAAGAAAAGTGTTTTTTTAAAAAAAAAAAGTCAACCTTCAAATAATTATGTTCAGTTATGCACTCAATACTTGGTCGGGAATCCTTTTGCAGAAATGACTGCTTCAATGCGGCGTGGCACGGAGGCAATCAGCCTGTGGCACTGCTCAGGTGTTATGGAGGCCCAGGATGCTTCAATAGCGGCCTTAAGCTCATCCAGAGTGTTGGGTCTTGTGTCTCTCAACTTTCTCTTCACAATATCCCACAGATTCTCTATGGGGTTCAGGTCAGGAGAGTTGGCAGGCCAATTGAGCACAGTAATACCATGGGCAGTAAACCATTTACCAGTGGTTTTGGCACTGTGAGCAGGTGCCAGGTCGCTGCATTGACCCTGCCCTTGATAAAACACAGTGGACCAACACCAGCAGCTGACATGGCACCCCAGACCATCACTGACTGTGGGCATTTCCCTCTCCCCAGTCTTCCTCCAGACTCTGGCACCTTGATTTCCGAATGACATGCAAAAGTTGCTTTCATCCGAAAAAAGTAATTTGGACCACTGAGCAACAGTCCAGTGCTGCTTCTCTGTAGCCCAGGTCAGGCGCTTCTGCCGCTGTTTCTGGTTCAAAAGTGGCTTGACCTGGGGAATGCGGCACCTGTAGCCCATTTCCTGCACACGCCTGTACACGGTGGCTCTGGATGTTTCTACTCCAGACTCAGTCCACTGCTTCCGCAGGTCCCCCAAGGTCTGGAATCGGTCCTTCTCCACAATCTTCCTCAGGGCCCGGTCACCTCTTCTCGTTGTGCAGCGTTTTCTGCAACACTTTTTCCTTCCCACAGACTTCCCACTGAGGTGCCTTGATATATGCTAATTTTTTGAGATAGGAGTTTTGGGTTTTCATGAGCTGTATGCCAAAATCATCAATATTAAAACACTAAAAGGCTTGAACTACTTCAGTTGTGTGTGATGAATCTAAAATATATGAAGGTCTAATGTTTATCAGTACATTACAGAAAATAATGAACTTTATCACAATATGCTAATTTTTTGAGAAGGACCTGTACATGTTACCAACTACAGCCTTTATTGAGTGGTATTGTATGCATTTATATTTACAAACACACACTGTAGAACTGACAATGCTCTTTTGTGTGTATGACAAAACATCTTTTTTGAATTTTAAATGAAAGGTAATCAAGGAACTGCAGCAATCTAAATGTCATTTTAAATATTATTCATCTAAAACAAACATAGCAAGAAGCTATATAAAGAATCTGCCAGTAAATGTTATCAGCACTTATTTATAACTGATAGAATGATAGGACTATAAACAGTGTGTTCATCTAGATTTTAGATTAGTGTGTTAACTTCTGCAAATCTAAACAGCAATTTCCTCAGACGCTTTACTAGCACAGGCATAGCAAGCAGAGATAGAAGTATATCATGTAGTTTTACCGTTTTGTGCCTCTTTATAGCTGCCAAACTATTTTATAATTCCTGGAGAAGAGCAGGCAGTAATTCGCTGTAGCCAGAGCCCATGTGCTTGCCAAAAGCTACACTCAGTCTTATACTGCACAAATGAAAAGATGCAATAAATAGGCTCAAGGTTTAGCACGTGATCCGGATATCTTGTTTAAAGTCTGGCTTAATAATCCTCTTCACTTCAGCACTTAATCAGTGGAGCAAGGAAATTTCATCAGCGACTCCTGGAACAGGTTAAATTTTAATATGGATATCCAGCTTCCACTTATCTAAAGAAGAATCCAATCTTTTACTACAGATTTTATCCCCCCATTTCTTCTATAAAGTGCTGCATTTATAAGAGCATTTATATGCAGCTATAAAGTGTGCTCTCCCTGTTTTGCTTAGTTCAGAATGACTTTAGCTATGTATCTGCTAATACTGATATTTTTAACCCATGGATCAGGAGCCAAAGGTTGTACCCATGCTGTCTAGGGTGGGTTCCCCATGACCCCCTCTGATAATGTAATGTTTCTTCCTAAAATAGAAAATAGAAATTAAAATAAAGTTCATACCTGGTTATATGCTAATTTTTGTTCATAAAGCATATTTATGGAGTTCTGTATTTTGCTTTCACACTACTTCCTGTTACAGTTAGAGTTGCATTATTTCTGGTCATATGATCTCTGAGGGAGCACACAGCCCATCACTAAATGGTGGATCAAGGGGAAGGATTTTAAAGGGCAATATGTACTGATATATATATTCCAATTTGGTGAGATTCTTTAATTCTTTTTTTTTTTTTTTTTTTTTAACTTTTTTATTGAAAATGATAGTTGTATAACAATTTCGTCACCATTGTGTAGTATTACATTTGGTACATCAATAAACTGTTCATTTGTTAACTATACATATTTGGTATGCTTCATTCTTTAAATGGGGAAGGGGGCATGGGGGGTGGGGAGGAAGGGAAAAGGTAAGGGAGGGGGGTGAGAGGTGGGCAAGTCGGGATCTTGCTTTTTCAGGGTCCCGGCTTGCTGGGGAGTGAAAGGTGGAAAACAAAACTTGGAATGGTGGGGAAAAAACTGGTGTTATAACAAAACATTATATCAAGTTGATCCTGTTGGGAGGCTTCTGTATTCTTCTCACCGAGATCCGGGTACTACCTATAGGTTTTCTTTACTCATGTGTCTCTTGGGACTTTTCAGTAGATTTCCCCCATCATACAAGTTTCCTACTATCTTATATTGGAAGTGAGGGCATGGTTCAGCTCAGAGGGATAGAATATTGTAGCCATGGAGCCCATATTTTTTGAAACTGTTCTTGCCTATCTGTGAGAATACTAGTTAATTTTTCGTTAACTAGTATCCAGTTAATCTTATTTTTTAATTGTGGTATGGGCAGAAGTGGGGATTTCCACTCTTTGGCTATAGTTAATTTAGCTGCTGTGAAAATTTGATTTATTAACGTTCTTGCGTTTTTATTTATGTTGGGGATTTTCATTCCCAATAGTGCATGCTCTGGTGATTTGGGTAAATTTATACCTGTAACAGAATATATCATTTGGTATACTCTGGTCCAGAATCTCTGCACTCTAGAACATTGCCACCATATATGGTAAACCGTGCCTTCACTTCCGCATTTTCTAAAACATTGTGGGTCACATTGGTTGTTAATTTTATGGAGTCTGGATGGGACCAAATACCAGCGTAGCAGAACCTTGTAACCTGCCTCAAGCAGGGAGGTATTAATTGAGTTATGTGCAGTTTGATCCCATATTACAAACCAGTCTTTTTCCTCTAGTGTTTGACCCAGGTCTCTTTCCCAGGCTCTTACGTAGGGCAAGGTTGGTGGGAGGCTGGTCTCCGATAAGAGACTATATAACTTTGAAAGTACTCCTTTTGAATAAGGATATTTTGTGCATACGATTTCCAGGTATGTGGAAGGTGGTACCTGTATGCCTTTAAATTTAGATTTCAGGTAATGTTGCACCTGCATGAACCTGAAAAGTTAGTAAAGGGAGTATAGTTGTTGGAATCTGTCCCAGTTCAGGGGGCCAGAAATTCCATACATGTGTCTCAATACAGTCAAACCTTTGGCCTCCCACCATTGGAAAGATACCTTGTTCAGTCCTGGCTGGAATTCGGGATTTCCTATTATGGGGACTGCTGGGTAATGGGGAGAGAATAGTTTCGCTTTGTGTTTTACCTTATCCCAGACACCTAATATATGTTCTAACATGGGGGTTAAACCATCTGGTCTATGAACATAAGGTGTCCATAGGGTTGCTATTAGCTTTACCGGGTGGATAAGCGTTTCCTCCATGGTAACCCATTTTGGAGGAGGGTTAGCGTACATCAGAGGGATGGATGCTAGTTGGGCTGCCTGGAAATATTTCCCCATATTTGGGGCACCTAAACCTCCCTTTTGTCTTGGTGCAAGCACTGTCGCTTTAGAAACCCTGGGAGGTTTAAAGTTCCATATAAATTTCATTACCTGTTGTTATAGCTTTTCAAGGTCTGCATTTGGTATAGGAATTGGTAAAGTTCTAAAATAGTATAGTACTTGCGGTAGGATGACCATTTTAACGGCATGTATTCGGCCGATCCAGGAAATATCCTGTTTCGACCATTTCTCTAAGTCTTCGGCTACCTTTTTCCATAGGGGGGGGTAGTTAGTCTTATAAAGGTCTCGTATATTTGGGGTTATTTTGACCCCTAGGTATTTTAAATATGTTGTTTGCCATTGAAAGTCAAAATTCAATTTAAGAAGCTTAATTTGTGGAGGAGGGAGATTAATGTTAATTGCACAGGTTTTGGTATAGTTTATCTTGAGCCCTGAAAGTCCTGTAAATTTGTTAAATGTATCTATCAGATTAGGTAGAGTAATTAATGGTCTAGTTATTAGCATAAGAATATCGTCCGCAAAGAGACATAGTTTGTGGTGGGTTGAGTCTACGTTTAGCCCCGTTATATTTATATTGTTTCGGATTTGTGCGGCCAGTGGTTCTAGGGCCAAAATAAACAGTATCGGAGATAAGGGGCATCCTTGCCTTGTGCCTCCTGATAGTTGAAAGGGATCTGTAAAGTAAGGGCCCCATCTGACATATGCCTGAGGGTTATTGTATAGAGCTTTAATAACGTGTCGAAATTTCTGTTTAAAGCCCCATCTCTCTAAAATGTAGTGTAGGTATGGCCATGACACTGAGTCGAAGGCTTTACTTAAATCAATAGATACGAGTAGCCCAGGTATAGCCTTAGATTGTATTGTGTGTATAAAAGTTAAGGCCCTTCTTATGTTATCCGATGCCTGGCGTTTGGGGACAAAGCCTACTTGGTCGCTGTCAATTATAGTGGGTAAAAAGGTGTTTAGGCGTTCGGCTAGGATTTTTGATAAAATTTTTACGTCTATATTCATTATTGAAATTGGCCTGTAATTGGCACATTGTAACGGGTCTGTGTCTGGTTTTGGTATGGGAGTGATCTGGGCTAGGAGGGAGTCTCTCCCCCAGGATCCTCCATCCATAATTTCGTTTAGAGTATTCGTTAAGTAGGGAATTAATATTTTGGCATATTTTTTGTAGTATAAGGCTGTAAAGCCATCTGGGCCCGGTGCTTTTGATATTTTTAATTGTTTTATTGCCTTCCGTACTTCCTCTTGGGTTATTGTACTTTCTAATAAATTGGACTGGATATCCGTTAGGCATGGAAGGCCTGCTGATTCTAGGAATTTGTCTGCTTTTACCTTGGAAAACTGTGTGCTTGTGGAGAATAATGTTTTGTAGAATTTGTTAAACTCCTCTATGATTTTACTTGGGTTCCCTGAGACCTCTCCCTGAGAAGTTCTAATTTTATATAAGGCTGTGTTGGGTTTTGATGGTTTTTTTAATTGTTTAGCTAGCAATGTGGTAGGTTTATTGCTTAGTGAGTAATATTTTTGAGATCTCCATTGCAGTGTGGAGGCTGCTTTAGCTGTTAAATGTAAATCTAATTCGGTCCTTAATTTGGTCAGTTGCGCTCTCAGTAGTGGGGTGGAGGTCTCTTTGTTTTGTTTCTCTAAGTCTTCCAGTTTGGCTTGCATTTGAGCTGTTTGCTGATTAGCTTGTTTGATCTTATGGGAGATGACATTTATTATATGCCCTCTTAATACTGCTTTGTGTGCTTCCCATAAACTAACCTTGGAGTTGACACTGTTCTCGTTTTCTTTGAAGTATTGTTCAAGATGATTTTGTATAGCTTCTTGGGTTTGCGGGATTTTCAAGAATGTGTCGTTGAGTCTCCATTTCCTAGTTGTAGGTGTTTGGTGAAGATCTCTTAGGGTTAGGGAGAGTGGTGAATGGTCTGACCATACTGTTGTATGTATTTTGGACGATATAATGTTTGGTAATAGAATTTGTTGTGCCCAGATATGATCTATGCGGGAATATGTTAGGTGCGGGTTAGAGTAGAAGGTGTAGTCTTTTTTCTTAGGGTTCATCTCCCTCCATACATCTACCAGTTGCATAGAGGATAGTGTTTTCTTAAGAAGGGATAAATTCTTGTGAGTTGGTGGATTATTTTGTTGGGGCGGTTTTGGGAGATTTTCGGGTTCTGATGGGTTATATCTATCTAATGACGGGTCCATGCTTAGGTTGGAGTCACCTGCCATGAGGAGAATACCTTCTTTATATTTTTGAACTGTATGGAGCAGGTCTACTAGGAATGTTACCTGATCTGTGTTTGGAGCATAATAATTTACTATGGTAATTTTTTGGTCCTGAAGGTCCCCTATTAAGATCAGGTATCTCCCTTCCTGATCTTTAATCTCGCTCCGGATTGTTAATGGGAAACCCTTTCTGACACATATTGCTATTCCTTTTGTCTTATTTGGGCCATTTGCAGTGTAGAAATTGGGAAAGAAGGGAGAGAGGAATTTAGGGATCGATGTGTTTGAAAAGTGAGTTTCCTGTAACAATAGGACATCAGCTCTAGTTGAGTGGTAGTATTTGAATGCTTTAGTCCTTTTGTTAGGGGAATTAAAACCTTGTACATTGTGAGAAATGAATTTCAGTTGGGATGCCATTATCATTTATTAAATAAGGGTATTGTGACAGTGTGGAATCCATTTCTGTGAAGTAGGAGTAGTTGAAGGATGGTTCGGCTTTCCCTTTTTAAACCATTGTTTCCCTATGGTTTCCGTGTCTATGTTAAGAGAATGTGTGGATAGAAGTACCTTTATATAACTCACGTTTTGTTGTTTGTTACGTCGGACTATTACCTTGACTATTCGGCCTATGGTTCCCGGATCTCGGATCATTGAAGATTGGGTGTTTGAAGGGCAGAGGGTATCCAACAGGAGTACAAAAAAAAGAAACATTGTTATTACATCTATACAAATCAAAAACATTTCCGGCCTAACGGCCAACTCTGAAGTTAAGATAGAAACTTTTTAACTTTTTACAAGTCTTAGGTTAAGCTAGAGGGTGTGTAGCTTTTTCGAGGGGCAGCCATGCTGACACACCGGTGCATACGTAAGCGTGTTGTCTGTCCATACTGGTTTAACGTTTCCCGTCCATTATATTATTACGTTCGATCCCATTTGTAGGTGGTGGTTTCAGGTTTCCAGGGGGGGTTTCCCTCGTTCACGTGGTGTACGTTGAATTTTGGACCATATAGGCGATAAGGTAACTGATTGGGAAGGGCTCTGTGAAGGTGGTGGTGACTGCCTTGTTGGTTCCGTGAGATGGAGGTGTTGTAAAACTTCCATGGTGTCACCCACTGTAGATGGGGAGTATTGCTTGCCGTTATAAAAGAAATTAAGACGTAGTGGAAAGGACCATCGGTACTTTATGTTTTTTGCCTGGAGAATAGTCAAGGCTGGCTTGAACGTGCGTCGCCTTTGGATGGTTTGTGGGGCCAGATCTGTAAAGATTTGAATAGCGTGGCCCTCATGTTGTAGTGGAATCGTTTCTCTAGCCGCTTTCATGATCGCTTCTTTTGTTTGGTAGTAATGAAATTTGGCGATAACATCCCGTGGTTGATTTGGCTGTGCAGGTTTCCCCAGCGATCTATGGACTCTGTCCAATTCCAATTTGGCCTGGGGTAGGTGTGGTGCTAGATTAGTTAATAATGTTCCAATGTCCTTTTCCAGGTTTTTATAAGATTCTGGAAGGCCCCTTATACGAATATTTTCTCTTCTTGAGCGATTTTCTTGGTCTTCCAGCTTTTCTTGTAGATCCATTATTTGTCTTTTCATATTGTTTATATCCATATCGTGTCCATCCAGGACAGTAATTGCATCGTCCATCTTTTTTTCCAGGAGATCAGTGCGTTGGCCCAGTTCCCTTATTTCTTTGGTTAACGTTTTGGTAATTTTCACTGAGGTTGCCTCCAGCTCGGTTCGTAACATATGTTTGAAGCGTGATAGCAGGTCAGATTCTTTCATATGTTGTGGAGGGTCTGTTTGTAGTGTTGATTCTGTGTCCTGCTGGTGGGAGGGAGTCTCAGTGTCTGAGTCTGATTGCAGGGAGGGGGTGGATTCTCTTGGTTTTTGGAGGTATTCCTCAATATGTTTGCTAGATGTTGGCTGCCTGGGTGTGGGCGCCTGTGTGCCCCGTGCTTTGCCCCACTTCCCCATTTTTATAATGCTGTAGCCAGAGAGGGGATATATATCAACAGGCCTCAGGTGGGGGTTATGGTTCCTGGCTCTCTCCTGTCAGGTTGCCAGGCAATGCCAATGTCTTTAGTATGACTGCTATGGCTGTGTATGTTTCGCCTCTTTAGTTTTGTTTTTTTTTTTTGTTTTTGTTTTTGTTTTTTTGTTTGTTTTTTGTTTTTTTTCCCTTTTCCCCTCTCCTTTTTCCAAACTTTTCCTTTCCCCTTTACTGTATGGGTTCAGTTAGGGGTATTCCCCTTGTTGGATTTTGGGCCCTTGGGTTCTCAGGCCGGAACCGAGTGGGGGTTTCTCTCTGGAGGGGAGGTGGGGTTGGCGTCACCCACAAGGTGATGATTTTGGTCTCACCTTATATAGTTGCGGTGACTCCCGGCCCTCTCCTAAATGCCGTCGGGGCAGTGCACAGTTAGGCCGCGTTGCGCCTTGTCTCCCTCTCTGCTCGAGGTGTCGGCTCGGCGCGGTAGGCCCTGTGACGTATGGGGTTTAAGGAGCACTCGCTCTTATGTGTCCTGCTCCGCGGCTTGAGTCGATTGAGGTCCCGGACTCCGGTCCTCTGTTCCCCGTAGGTACCTCTATTTATTGCCACTCCTGCCTGGCGCTTAGCACCCCTATGTCTGGGAAACTGCCGTTTCTAGCACCGGTGAGTTGCGGAGCTCTATGGCGATGCGGCCATTTTAGATGCTGCGCGCATGCGCCCCCCTTAATTCTTTAATCTGTTGGTTAAGTATTCATTCTGGGGGTATAGTTTTTCTTAAAAAAACATTGTGCTTATAGAAAGATAGAGGCTGCAAGTTACATGGTGGATCTTACAAATGTCACTGGATGCCCTTTATTTAATATTTAGCAATTAAATAAGAAGCTATAGCCAGATCATTTATCAAAATGGCAGATGTAATGTGCTTTTCTCCATAAGGGCGAAGACAGGGCAATTAGTATCTGCAATTTTTTAATTCTGCAATCACAGCGATGAGGAGAAGGAAAGGCAAAGTCACTTGGGGGTGCCAAAATGTTTGGCACCCCCAAGTGACTTAAATCGCTTACCTTTTACCCCGGACTGGTGCCCCTGTTCGGAGAGAACAGCACCAGCCCGGGGTAGCTGCAGCGCTTCCTCCTTCCTGTTCGCTTGCGCTCATGCGCAGTAGAGTGAAAAAGCCGAACTTTAACAGAGAAGTCAGCTTTTCACTCTACTGTGCATGCGCCTGTCATGGGGTCCTGGCAGAACGAAGCAGGAAGGAGGAAGCACTTGCTCGCAGGTACCCTGGGCTGGTGCTGTTTCCTCCTAAGAGGGGCACCAGCCCGGGGTACAAGGTAAGCGATTAAAGTCACTTGGGGGTGCCTAACATTTTGGCACCCCCAAGTGACTTAGCCTTTCCTTGTCCTTTAATCTCTGACCACAAGTGTACAAGTCAGTGTTTACATTGTACCGCACAGGACTAGTCACCACGACTCTGCCCTAAAGCATTATTTAAGTTCTAGTAAGAGGCAACCTTTAGATTGTATCACCAATTTTTGTCTATAGTTAGAAGTGATTGTCTACCTCTGTTACACTGTCATATAAAACACTTCCTCGGTCACAAAAACTAACTTAGCAAAGTTAATGAATTATCTGTGTTTACTAATTCCATTGACAAAAAACTTCCTCCAGTGGCTAAAAACAGAATGTATCACAGACTGTAGTGCAGAGAACTTTTGACTTTTTGGGTTCAGGCCAACCTTAAAGGAATACTGTCATGGGAAAACATGTTTTTTTCAAAACTCATCAGTTAATAGAACTTCTTCAGCAGAATCCTGCGTTGTATATGTTTTTCAAAAACACAGATTTTTTTATATTTAATTTTGAAATTTCACATGGGGCTAGCCATATTCTTCATTTCCCAGGGTGCCACAGCCATGTGACCTGTGTTCTGATAAACTTCAGTTACACTTTACTGCTGAGCTGCAAGTGATATCAAAATGCATGTGTTCATATAAGCATGATTAAAACAAATCCTGTTGAATATGCCATCACTCATCTCACAAAATAGTATCTAGTGTCTGATTGCTTTTTAAAATTGTTCCCTGTGTACCTGACACACAATTCCCTATAGAAATCCTGGAGTCCTTTATGCCCACCTGGCCACATCCCTGATACTCCAAAACCACCTTGATCTACCAAAACTCTGCCCCTGATCTGCCCAAACTGTGCTTGGAGGGAGGCCCCAAAACTTTTGTGACATTTCAGGTACATAGCCTGAAACCTTGACAGTTTGGTCCCAAAACTGAAAGTTAGTCTTCTTTAATCACCGAGTTTCTGCAATGGACCACTGTCAAATCCATCTTACTGAAATGAAGACACTGTGGAATTGTGCATGTTTTGTGGAGAAAGCCCTGTTTGAAACATCATGAATCTTTACCTGTATGCTGTGATTCCTTTGATGTGTGATTAAAGTTATTTAGCATTACTGCTTGGAAGTGCTTGCCTTTCCTTGGTACGAAGAGTGACATATGGGGTGACCTTCTTACAAGCTCCAAAGTAACTGACAATCAACTCAAATGTGCATAATAGATAATTTAAGTAGAAATGCATCTTGTAGCAACTACAAGACACATAACCTGGAAGAAAAGCAACATCAAAGACCTTCCCAATCTGACTGGGGCTCATTTATAAACACTGGACAAATTTGCATCCGGGCAGTAAACCAATGCAACCAGTCAGTGACTTTTAAGCCAGCTGCAGGTAAAACAGTGATGGTCTGACTGGACTGCCCAGGTGCAGATTGACCAAATGTTTAAAATTATTCCCCTTCCCCACCATGTCCAGTACTTATTAAAGTCATTATTTAGGGTTTTTTTCAGTTTCTCTCCAGTGTCGAATTTCAGCTGGTATCTGGTTGCTAGGGTTCAGATAACCCTAGAAATAAGACAGTAGTTTAAATGAGAGGCTGGAAGATGAATAGGAGAGGGATATTAAAAAGTAACAATAAGAACAAAATGCTTGAGTCAGAGAACACTCGTTTTCCAGCTCCTGGGGTCAGTGACCCCTATCTGACAGCTGGAAAGAGGTAGAAGACGACAAAGTAAAAAATTATAAAAAATTAAGATTGATTGAAAAGTTGCTAAGAATAGGACATTATACCATACTGAAAGTTAACCTAAAAGTAAATAACCCCTTTTATTATTAGGTCTATTTTTCGAAAGCATAATCTAAACTGTTGTGAAAGATTAGAAATAGATTTTGGCCTCTCCATGTCATTAAATAAAAAACTTAACTTATCTGAGGCAGGGTGGCAACATATGATATATGTAAATTACATTTCTACATGCTTTTTCATCTACAGTAGAGTGAATAGATAACCATCTGTGTTACTGTCACCGAAAAGTTCTCTCTTTCTATTTTAGAATTTAATATTGCACATTAGTCAGAATCTTCACTATTAATCTGAGTGACAAGATAGCCAAAACTGCTGAACATTCCATTACTCTGTCTGATTATAAGTAGTAGTGGTTGGTGTTTGACTGCAAATAGCCAAATGTTATGGCTGAGTACAGTACAGCTCTACATCTGTTCAATAATTAGGGTTTTTCTCACACCCCTAACTTTTCAAAGACGGTTTTTAATCAGAAAACAAAAAACATGGTTGTTTGTGCCTGTTTTTCTACTTGCACACCCTTTTGAAAATTTTATGTGATCAACTTTTGCTGGGAAATCTTCACAATTATAGAAGGAGTTATTCCTTCCTGAAATCACACCTCTAGTTTTGATCAAAGTGGCTTGGGTGCATTTTTAAGCAAATATTTTTGTTAATTATTTCCTTTTCTCTGTAATGTTAAAAAATGCTTGATGCTAGCTAAATGGCATTCACATATATTGGTGGCAAGAACATCTTAAAGAGCTTTTTTCTTTTTTTGCTTATTTAATGGGTTTTGTAGTACTAAACTAAAGTATACTATCCAAATCATGAAAAAACCTATTTGGAAAACCCCCATGTCCCAAGCATTCTGGATAATAGATCCTATACCTAAATTGGTAACAGATGGTATAATATAATACCCAAAACTCTTACTAACTGAAAACTGTCCTACAGATCACATATAATCCAGAGTCTCTGTCATAGTGGCAAGGCCAAACTGGCATTCATTGTGTTATGGCATCAGTGGTATATTTCTAGCTGGCGAAATACGAGGCAAAAATACAGTTCTCATGCGTGCTACAGAAAGCTGACCAGATTTTCCCTTTAATTAGAAACACTAATAATCAAGTGTGCACTGCAGGGAAGTGCTGATTAAAATGCATCCCTGCAGCCATTATTTTTTATGCGTCCTACTTAGAGGAATGATTTGTTCAAACTGAAGTACAAAATAAAAGATTGTTTGCAGCCACAGACTGAGGGAAATGGTTTTATGATGCACACTTCATCCTATGGCACAACAGTCATTTGGATATTCAATTAACAGCCTCAGCCATTGAGGGATTCCTGGAAACTGCAATTTACCACAGCACAACAATTTCAAGTTTGATCAATATATATTTATGTTCTCTCCCAGCAGTGCAGTGTAGTAAGACATTTATTTGCAAATGACATAATGAAAAAGGACATACCTGACTGGGACATTGCCAACACACTTCATGGAAATGTTCATCCTGGGGCTGGTTGTACAAGCACAGGGCAAGCAGATTAATCAAGGAGGTCAGCAAGGTGCATGTGTAGGTACTAACAGTGCTGTTTACAGGGACTCGTAAATTGATAAGGTTGACCTATGACTGATAACGAAAAAATGAATTGCAGATGGAGGATGACCAAGCAGAGTTTGGTAGGAAGCGTGAGTGTCAGTTACTGAGCCTTAGAGAGTGTGTGCTTGTAGAAACAATACTATGGCTATTCTGCCACTACTAGCCTGGGGCAGGAATGGCTAGTGCTAGTGTGGAATGATAGAGATATTTCACTTCATCTGGATCAATTAATTTTTATGTCTGTGTAGGAAAGAGGCTAAGATGGGGAGGGGCATATTTTTCAATGGCATGGCTAGAGGTGGGCCTAGCTAAAGCATAAACCACCTTTTTTGTACATTTGCATCTGTAGGACAGTGTTCAACTTTATACCAAATGGCAAAATGGAATAAGCCCAACTGCTTGCTGCACAATGCTCTACTTTGCATGCACTGTGCTGATTACTAATAAGCCATGCAGCAGGTGTATTTTATATGTAGTCGCTATTGTGCCATTTAGGCTTGTCAAGTCATTCCTTTAACTGCCCAAACATAGAATATCATGCATCATGCACAGCAAGTAGATTTTTATAATTAAATATATACTATATGCCTGAATAAAAACTGTGATTACTTCAAAATGCATCTGAATACAGTTTCACTTTTAAATGGGTGAGTTGTCAAATAAACATATATCGAAACAAGTGCACTGTGGTTGTGAAAGGAATACATATTTAAATGCAATTGATGAGAACTACACCTATTGCATTTAAAGGGGTGGTTCACCTTTAAGTTAACTTTTAGTATGTTATAGAATGGCCAAGTCTAATCAACTTTTAATGTGGTTTTCATTTCATTTATTTGTTATATTTTTTGAATGATTTGCCTTCTTTTTCTAACTCTTTGCAGCTTTCAATTGGGGGTCACTGACCCCAGCAACCAAAAAACTATTGCTCTATGAGGCTACAGTTTTATTGTTATTATTACATTTTACAGCTTATTTTTCTATTCAGGCCCTCCCCTAATCATATTCTAATCTCTCATTCAAACCACTCTCTGGTTGTAAGGTAATATGGACCCTAGCAACCAGGAAGCTGCTGAAATGATAAACTAGAGAGTTGCTGAACAAAAAGTTAAATAAACTACAAATAATACAAATTGCAAATTGTCTCGGAATATTACACTCTACATCATATTAAAAGTGAACTGAAAGGTGAACAACCCCTTTAAGAAGTTCTGATTGTTGCACAGCCTTGGTGTATTTGTTTTAACACATTTCGCTTTATTTGCCTGGCTTAGTTTGAAATGTGCCTGTTGGGTGGCTAATTAGTCAACAGAAATAATGATGCACTTTCATATGTGGTCATTAACAACCAACATGCTCTTTAAATGGGTAGTTTACCTTTCAATTAACTTTTGGTATGAAATAGACAATGATATTCTGAGAGAATTTGCAATTGGTCTTTATTTTTCATTTACTATGTTTTTTTAGTTATTTAGCTTTTTGTTTAGCAGCTCTCCGGATTGGTTTTTCAGCAGACATCTGGTTGCTTATATACCTTAGCATTTACCTTAGCAACCAGGCCATGTGTTGAATGAGAGACATAAATCTGAATAGTAGAGAGACCATGTTGAAAGATAAATAATAAAAAGTAATAACATTGTAGCCTCACAGATTAGTAGTTTTTGGCTGCTGGGGTCAGTGACTCCATTTAAAAAGCTGAAAAGATTTAAAAGAGGAAGGCAAATAATTAAAAAACTATAGCAAACAAATAATGAAAACCACTTACATAGTTGCAAGGAATAGGGCATCCTATAACATACCAAAAATTAACCTAAAGGTGAGCTACCCCTTTAAAAAGTGGAGACTTATGAATAATTAAAAGTATATTAAAAATAGATTTATTCCATCCAAAAGTACTATCAGTTACAGATATGGCACCAGTTTTCCAGATAAGGGGTCTTTCCATAATTTGGATCACCATCAAAAATAATTTAAACATTAAACCCAATAGGATAGTTTTGCCTCCAATAAGGATTAATTAAATCTTAGTTGGGACAAGTACAAGGTACCATTTCGTTATTAAAGAGAAAAAGGAAATCATTTTTTCTTAAATTGGATTATTTGATGAGAATGGAGTCTATGGAAGACGGCCTTCCCGTAATTCAGAGCTTTCTGGATAAGGGAAAATTACTACATACATACCATGATTTTACTTTCTTGGGCCACTAACCATGTCAGCTATGCATAGGTAAGTTCCTCCCCGTGCTTTATACAGAAGAACACACCCCCTTTTTAGTTTTAAATAGCCCCCTGATCCAACACTTTGGGGCTGATTCATCAAAGTATGAGTTTGAATCCCGAAATGGGTAAAATTGAGATCAGATACCATAATTTCTGATGATCGCAAATGTCACGAATATGCTTATGAAAAAATCGTATTAGTCACGATAATATCGTATTGGCGATCCTAAAGTCATGAAATTTTCGTATCCAATCGATCGTAAACAGCGGGAGAATCTTTCTGACTTTGATCCTTCTGTGCATGATTTTGGAAGCCTCCCATAGGACTCAATGGCACTCTGCAGCTCCAACCTGGCCCAAGGAAAGTCACGATACCGAAGCTTGAATGAATCCAAAATTTTCATACTCGTTGCGACAATACGATTTTGTCGCATAATTTTTGACGCACAGTACGAAAATGTTGCGCAAATTAACGAAAAAAAAACGGCAAAAATACGCAAGGAACGATAACAGAAAAAAATACGATTTTTTTTGTATTCGGAGCCGATCCTACTTTGTTAAATAGGCCCCCTAGTGTTTAGTCCCAAGATGATTCCCCATCCAGTATTAGGGAGAGGTAAAAAACTTGCTGACATTGTTAATGGCCAGGGAAGGAAAATCACAGTATAGTCATTTTCCCTTTTACCTTGGCTGCACCATGTCAGCTACTCATCGGATGTACCCAAGCAATTACAGGGTGGGGAAACTAAAAACAAATATCTGCAAGAAATGTATTTTGTAACAGATGCAAACTGGAGTACTCTTGCCAAATTGGGAATTCTCTTTTCTTGATGACAATGGTTAACCATCTGGACTAGGTACAGGAAGCTGTAAATCCCTTCGTTTTCCTAAACAGAATCGTGAATAACCTCTCTGTCTGATCTCCTCTGTAGCATTGCCATAGTTGCTTAGGCATCTAAATTACACAGCTCAGAATCAGAAAAAGGGAGGTTCAAATCATTACCTCATGGAAAGGAGAAATCACTTTAGGTTTAGGTACAAACCTGATAACAACAACTGTCCTGAAGAAACACTGGACTGGCAGAGTGGCAGGCTAAGGATTGAATTTGACAAACCCTTTTTGCTGAGGCTATTGCCAACAGGAACAGGATTTTCAGGGTTAGATTCCAGAGTGAAATTTCTCCCAATGGCTCAAACGGATCATCTGGAAAGGCTACCAACACTGTAGGCAAATTCCACTGTGGACAGGACAGTCTCCTAGAGGAAACCAATCTCTTGGTAGCTCTGAAGAACCTTAAAGCAAAAAGGATGAAAAGCCCATCTGACTCTTGTCTAGGATGATAATGCAGATACCTGTACTTTGAACTGTACCTCTTGTTCAATCCGGACTGAAAAAACCCAAGACCTGGGCTATAGAGAATGTTTGCCCTTGTAAACTCTTACTTTGACACCACTATTGGAATCTTTCCCAGACTTTCCAATATCTTGCTTTGCAGAGCTTTTCCTGGAGTTAAGAAGGGTGCTTACCACCTCATTCGATAACCCCCACATTTTGAGACTTTTCCCACTTTGGGGTATATCTCCAACTCTGGCTCAAGTCATCAGTCACCTCTTCCCCCTCTTTGTTCCTCCTGGAAAAAAAACAGGGACATTTGGATTTCTTCTGTGTTGCCATAAGACCTATTGGGGAACTCACCATTTCTCCATTATGAGAGTGAAAAGTTTATGGTTCATTTTCCACTCATGACAGTCCAAATGGAGCCTATTTAAGAAGTCCACTGTCTTGTTCTGCAGCCCTGGAATATGAATTGCCATCAGATTTGACAGATGCAGTTCTGACCATTGTAATAGTGTCGCTACTTCCTTCAACATGGTTTTGCTCTTTGTACCTCTGTTTCCGGATGTAAGCCACCGTTGTGTCATTGTCTGTCTGAATCTTCAACTTTTTCTTTCCAACTTCTCCTGGAAGAAAAGTAGAGCCTACTGCACTGCCCTTACCTCTAAGGCTGATGGCAGATGAGGCGCAGAGCAGATATTTTTGGCAAGCGGAAAAGCTCTTGCTGAAAATACCACCCTATGCCTCCTACTTGTGCCTACACCCGAATGAATGAGATACGCTCATGTGCAGGCACATGTAGGAGGCGTAGGGCGGTATTTTCAGCAAGCGCTTTTCCGCTTGCCGAAAATATCCGCCCTGCGCCTCATCTCCCATCAGCCTAAGATGTTTAAGAACTGGTTGCAAGATGGAACTTGCCATTTGTCTTGCACCACTAGTTCTCCCAAGACAGCTCCCCAGCCTCAATTGGAAGCATTTCTTGTTAGGATTATTGAAAAGTGAATCTGTCCTGTTTAGCTTTACCTGAAAATCTGCAAAACTTTGAACAGCTTTGCAAAACAGTGAAAAATTTGCAACACACATAAAATGATGCACGTAAAAAAAATTGTTACTTGCGTCCAAAAAATGAGGCACACATTTTTTTGACGTGAGCATAATTTTTTTGTTATGTGGCAAATTTTTCCGCTGCAAATTTTTGCACGCGTTTCACAAAACAATCTGCCATTAGTTAGGATTAACCACAGTTCTGGAAATAATTTGGTTTCTTTGCTAAATCTTGCTGGTGTCGACCACTATTCCAAATCCTTCTTTACATCCCGTTCCTCTCTTATAAGCTGATTCAAATCCTCTCCCTTCCACTGCTTGAGGAAAGACACTTGAGAAAACCAAATGTTCCACGATGCCTGTGACACTAGAACTATCGATGCCAACATTGAGCCTACTATGGACATGTATTGATAAGCCAAAATCCACTCTGCCCTAATACAGACTAATTTCCCACAAACAAACAAGCCAGGGCACCCATCTGAAGGCATTTAAATTGTCAGCTGGAAAAAAATGCGCCAAGACATGTACGGCTTTTTTCCCAAATCAAAAATGGCCACAGCGAAGTTGTGCATGTGCAACAGTGCAACAGGGCATTAGCTGAACCATCATTAACTGGTATGGCTGGGGGAATGGAGGGACACTGTACTCCCACCTTCTTTGTGAGGGAGATAGGAAAATAAACTTTCTGGGGAAAAAAACCTTCTAACCACCATGTAGAAAAAAAACCCCATCCCTGGGGTGCATTCTCGACAAATCTCTGCTACCTGTAAAAATGTACATCTTTCCTTCTGTAAGAAGGATCACAGACAAAAGGACAAGAAGTCACTGGGTGTTAGATCAGGGGGGTATTTAAATCTAAAAAGGTGTGTGTCCTTCTTTGTGGAGCACGGGGAGTAGCATACCTATGTGTAGCTGACATGGTGTGGCCAGGTTAAAACGGGTTTCTGGATAACAGGTCCTATGTTATGTAATTTAACAAATTTCACTTGCATATATTCCAACATTAAAATGTTTATAGTCATAAAATATGCCTAATGTGGGGCTAAGTTTCAACACAAATCTGCAGACTTAATTTTTAATCCAATTTAAAGGTGAATGTTGCCTTGTGTGCTTTGCCTGAGATTTTAGCAAAATGCAATTTTTTTTCACAAGGCAAATCCATGCAGTGGGATTAGCATTGCCCCATTAACCCTTATAAACCCAATGCCTTTAATATACCCATGGCATCATGGCTAATTAGCTCCCTGCCAAACTGTTAAAACAGCTGTAATATGCCTTAGAAGTTGTTTTTAAGGGCAGTAAATATTTTTCTTTGAGTATCCTTAAACTATGATGTAAGTGGTTAAAGCAGGCCTAATCTGCAGAAATATCAGACATCAGAGTTTCAACACAATGCCCAATGGGAAAATGAAACAGGATTGCTATTTCATTGTGTTCACACTTTTGTTACATTTAAAATTGTTGGCACTGTTTTTGCTAGTGTGAATCATAACTGCATCTATCTCCCAGTATATTACCCTGTCATTTTATAGGTATGGCAATGGTGGGGATTAAAAAGCATTTGAAGAGGAGAAGTAACAAAAGTTAGATAAAGCGAAACTGGAGAAAGAAATATTAGTGAATTAAAAGAACATCAGATAAAAAAAACTTACTTAATTTCATGAATACACTGGCGGAAATACATAGGCGAAATAGAAATTCTGGTAATTAAAATACACAAAAAATAAAGAAAAAAAACAAAGTTCAGAATGGGGCCCTCCTAGCACAAGGAAATACAGAAAAACTCAGTTACTGCACTAAATATTCAAGATTGTTTAGAACTGACTATGGTTAGTTGTTTAGAATATGAAATGTATTATTTGTAAAGCGCATCTCTGGTGTTTCTGGGTAATCAAATGGCAACCCAATAGCTGTCTTTTTTCTTTAAGTCATTTTCAGTCCAGATTCTTTAAACCTGAAAGACACCAGAAAATAACACAAATTACATTGTTTTTGAAACGATACCAAAATGTGCCAATCATTTTGCTTATTTTACCAGCACTGCAATGAATTATCTATTGAGATAAGCGTTACTGACAGTAGGGGGAGTCTTTGCATTACAAATGGACTGGATCGGCATGGATTTTGCACTCAGCTCATTTTACCAAGTTGAAATAGTAAATACTCTAGGTATTTAGCATATATAAATTCTGGGGAACGGAAACTGCAAATGCAATGAGACAATATGCAGCATTCCATCTACATTTGTCGATTCAATGCAGCCCCATTGCAGAAGAATGGTGTCTTTTAACTGTTGCTTTCCCATGTGGTAGAACACTAAAAAAAGCCACCACACAGGTTAGGTACGCAGAAAGAAATGTCTATGTGTAAGAGCCCTAAAACATGATGTATATCCCATTCTTGTACATTCTTGATATAGTTGTTACATGATACAATGGATGCTCATCAGTGTTTGTTTATTATTCTGCTGTTAACTCAATGGGGCAATTTTGGGGCATGTTACAGAAAACTGAATAATGTAGTTACAGTAGATTCCACCAATTCATATTTTGTGAAAGCTTTAGATTTGTTTAGTTTCTAGCAAAAGACAACAGTCAAACCACCCATGTCTGTTTGTCACCTCTCCTGATGGTGTTACTATGGCAAACCTCATGGCTGATGCACGCAAAGCAGTGACAGGTGAACCTCTGTCCCAAAACACTCGACTGTTATTAACAGTTTCAACCAAATTAGATAATAGTATCTATCCCTAAAACAATCAGGTAGCTCAGTTTGTTCCAGCAGCAATTTCAATAAGATTTTGCAGTTATGGGTTTTAAGAGTTAATTATTTAGCTAGAAGCACTTAGGGCATTTTGACCACTGTTGCCCTCCAGTGAATAACAACAGCATTTAAATCCATTTAAATTGAGTGGTATTAAGAGTAGTGTCAGAGAAGGAGAATAGCGTTTATCTATTTACATTGGATGGCAGCAGTGGGCAAAATGCCCTGTCTGCCATTAAACTTAAGCAGCGCCGGATTTCAAACCCGGCGCCCCTAGGCCGCCCCCCATTCGCGCCCCAACCCACCCCCGCGCATGTGTAAACAAACCCACCTCCCCTGTGCCGCGCCGACGCAATTGCGCATGTGCGGGCATTTAAACTCCCATACGGAGCAGTGGGGAGAAGTCCCCATTGCTCCGTATGGGAGCAAAATGTCACAATTTTGTTGCGGCGGGGCGGCATGCCGCCCCTAAATTTCTGCCGCCCTAGGCCCGGGCCATTGTGGCCTCACCACAAATCTGGGCCTGAACTTAAGGGTCTTTGTCCACTTAGAAATTTATTTTAGCAATAGTCCTTCCTCTCATGTATTTGATGGCCAAGCCCACTGCAGTTTATCTGCAACACTATATTCACGTTTGTTGCTCTTGCATTTTACTTGACTGATTTGCATATTGGATAGCACACAGAAAAATGGCCATTTTGTAAATAAAATGTAATGGTGATAATTCCGTAAGTCTTAAACACTGACTCATGTAGAAAATGATGAATGTGATTGCTGTAAGAATAGCATTACTTTGGAAAGGTGCTAAAGTGTTTTCCTCCTCAGAGTATTCATCTTCATTTCGGTACTTTGTCTTCGAATGACAGCACTGATATGTATTCAGTTCAATACAATTTTCCAAATTATTGGCTACAGGTTCGTGTTTAGAAATGAGAGATTACTGCTTTTCCCGGTTCTGCAGTTTTGCTGTTCTACTTTCTTTTCAAATCTATAATAGGCTGAACATATTCTTCTGTTCCAAGCGTCTAAGGGCTTTAGCCTACATATCCAATTTGTAGGAACAAGTCCGGAAATAGTTTGGTCTGCACTGCTTCATAGAGTGGGTGTAAAATATAAGTGCTATTAATCAAGCTGTGTTATTTTCCTTACTGATGATTTAAAGGAAATGTAAACACTTTAAGGAAAATAATGTAAAACTACTCAGCGGGTTCTTCAAAGCACTTTTGAAATTAACATTCTTTTTTTGAGTTTTCATGATATTGACAGTTTTTACACTGTTAATATAATGAATTGAAAACAACAGTTCCACCTGCTGGTACAGTCAGAAAAAAATAAATAGCCTGAAATGGAAAGTCATGTGATGTTTCTCTGCTTGGAACTAACCAGTGAAGCATGAGAAGATTCTTTGTGCCTAGAATGGGAAGAATGTCTGTTATATATTAACTGTTACTTTAGGTTCAGCCACCAGGTGACGCTGTTGGGAAGGGTAATGCTCCTGGAGAGGCAATATAAAAGTAGAAACAGGGAGCCAATTTGTTTTTGGTCAATGAGAAGGCATGGTGCCAGGGAGCCTGAGGTAGGCCACCACAAAGAGGTATCCTGTATTATTAAAGGTTAGACTTGTTGGAGCTCACTGCAGGTGCAGAATAAGTGGTAGGTTAGCTAGACCAGCAGCTGAGGCTTCAACGAGGAAAACGAGGGACCAGTGTTCCTGCATTAAATCTCCCAGTTAGCGACCCAGTGGAATACAGACTAGGTGATATAGAGCCTAGTGTGCTTTGAACACAAGGCTGATCACTATGCTTAAAGTCTCTAAGAAGGTACAGCATCCCTGGTGAGATGGAAGGAGCAGGGAAGTAGCGATCAGGCTTGGGCCCAGTTGCCTGGGGAGCTTTAATTGTCCAGGAGTGTGAGAAGTATTAATTCAGATCTGTGCTGGTGTTTGTTAATTAACCACGATGGGGGTGTGTGTGAGCCTCCAGTTTATTTGTGTCTAAATGGATATTGCAAGTTCCCTAATTTGTGGTTGTGTGTTAAGTGGTCAAGTATACCAGAAAGGGCACAATACACCACTTAACACACTAACTTAATTTTTTAAGCAGAGCAACATTAGAAGATGTTCCTTTTCTGATCAAAAGTGTTTACGTTACCATTAACACCCTTCATCACCATTTTTAAAATTAGCTGGCAGAATCCATTACAGAATTAAAATGATGTAAATTATGGAGGTGTTTATTTTGAAAAAAATACAAGAAAACGGCTGTAACAGCCAACTGGGCTAAAATTTCATTTTTTTTTCAATTCTAAAGTTACTCTAGTTTTTTGGCATGTAAATGATTTACTCCAGAAATGTTAACACTTAGGGGCCCATTCATGAAACCACAATTTTTTTTTCAGAAAAAAAATCGTATTTTTTCTAATTTTTTTTTTATCAAGGTAGGACAATGACATTACTGTGGGTTTTACCTATTTATATGCTGTAAAATCTCTTGATGCATCATCATGCAATTACTATATAAAGAGAGGACATTGGTCTTGAGAACTTTATTGGGCCCATTTACAACATTGATATTTTTTCCACAATTCATGTTTTTTTGTGATGTAACAAGAGTTTTACACACAAATGTAAAAATAGGCCATCTTAATGCCATTGGGGTCATGTAGAAATCAATGGGAATTGTCCTAGGCAAATTGTAACGAGGTTACAAGGTTTTCGACTTTTTTTTTACACATTTTCGATGCACACATACTAAGGGGCGTAATGACAATGATAATATTGTTAAAATAGTATGACATTTTCGTGGTTTTCATTAACTTCCACGAAAAGTCATATTTTTCATAAAGACTACGACCATTTTGGAATTCATTCAAGCTTTGGTATCGTGACTATCTTTTGGCCAGGTTGGAGCTGCAGAGTGCCATTGAGTCCTATGGAAGGCTTCCAAAATCATACATTGAAGTTTCAAAGCCAGAAAGGTTTTCACGCCGTTTACGATCCTTCAGATATGAACATTTCGTGACCTTCGGATCGCAACCACGATATTTTCATACAACCAAGAAAAGAATTTTCGCACATCAGAAATTATCGATGGTTACTCTGATTTTTTTCCAATCGTGCTTTTAATTAGCAAAAATTTGCTGTTTAATGAATGAGCCCCTTAGTATATGTGCATGCGAAAATGTGTAAAAAAACAAAAAAAAGTCGAAAACCTTGTAACCTTGTTACAATTTGCCTACGACAACTCCCATTGACTTCTACATGACCCCAATGGCTTTTAGATGGCCTATTTTTACATTTGGGTGTAAAAACTCTAGTTACATCACAAAAAAACATGAATTGTGGAAAAAATATCAATGTTGTAAATGGGCCCAATAAAGTTCTCAAGACCTTACTCAAATCTCAAGATCTTACTCAAAAGCTATTATAACTATGTATTCAATAGAATATAATCCTGGAAATGATCTTGAATGAATCTTCAATTTTTTTTTCCATTTCCATGTGTCATATTTACAGGTCTATAATTGCTGGTATATAATCCTCTTGCTTATCTAAATAGCGTCATGTCACCAACTTTCCTACATTTTATTGCTTCATACTCTAAATTAGGATTTCTAAGAAGATTATGAATAATGGCCAGATTGTAGCTGGATCACATTCTCTGAGGGATAAATGGTTTATTTTAGAAGTTTCCTGGAACTGTCCTGATGTTTTTTTAATGCTTGTCCAAAAATGCACCCCATATTAGTAAGGACAATCTGGCTAGTTAGGGAATTCCCCCACAGGAAATCCATCAAATGGCATATACCTTAGAATTAGTTGTTCTATTAATATTATGGGTAACTGTAACATAAATCCTCCGCTGAGTATATGTGGGTGTTTATGACAAGCTTAATGCTTTTCTACTTAAATCTGCAGAGGTATTTTCTTATTAATATGCTCCTCCAGTCTCATATTCTTGAGCAGGGTGGAATTGACTGAAAGGCAGTTATACCTTAGATACTATAGATTTTATAATTTAAATATCTCAAATCAGATTAAAATAAATATTGAGAAAAAATAAAAGTGGACAGAGTAAATTTATTTATGACAAATACTGCATCATTAGAGGGAATCACAACTGGTTTAGAGTGTCTAGACTAATTACTAAACAAGATTCAGTGACTGCCCAGTACTCGTTAAATCCAATTTTAATTTCCTCCCAGTTTTGCCAGTGTGTTCTAATTTATATTCACAAGTTCACAATTACTGTTAATTTGAGTTACTGGTAATTATGGTATATTAAATAGGCATATTTTACTGATAATATGTTTTCAAGCATTAGAATTGCAATTATACTTAAATGTACAATATGTGATGATAATATATGCAGTTTATGGTGTGCTATGCTCTTCCATCTGCTATATTATTCATTTATGTTTTGGAAGAACTGACTTTCCTAAAAATAAAAACTTGTTGTCTTTTCTCAATTCTTTCTTTGTCAAGACATAAGTCGTGCTGTATTTTTCTAATATTTATTTAAGCTTACAATACTTTATGTACTGTACCATGCTTCATTTAGTAGTGAATAAAATACTGCAATGTTTTTGATACATATTTTTTCACATCACTTATATTTTGCTTCCGGATTCCTAAACTTCTTCTTGGCCATACTCAGTGCTATTTTAGATGCATTGTGACCCCTTACCCCCTTGTTTAGGTCCCATGTTAAACAATATAGCTGTCAGCTAATTACCCTGATTACCCTGTATACACTATACTCTAAAGGAGTGATCCCCAGTTTATCTTCAATGGTTCAGGGTTCAAACCCAGTTCAAACCCAGTTCAGTTCAAACCCAGAAGATGATCCCCAGGCTCATGAGCTCATGTTGCTCACCAACCCCCTGAATGTTGCTACCACTAGGTGCTTGGTTTTACATTCCTGGCTTGGAGGCAAGTTTTGGTTGCATAAAAACCAGGTGTACTGCCAAAGAATCTCCTGTAGGCTGCCAGTCCACATTGGGTCTACCAAATAGCCAATCATAGCCCATGTGCTGCCCAACTCTTTTTACATGTGACTCATGGGTAAAAAAGGTTGGGGATCCCTTCTCTAAAGTATAATTCCCAAACTGTACAACTGGGTAGTGTTTTTCAAACTTCAGTTCAAACCCCCTTGAAGGTCCAGCCTTTGCCCAGGCTTCCTCTTGAAAGTCCAATCTTTGGTCGGGGCCTCACTCAGTTTATGAAATTGGTGCAGGTACTGGAAAAGTTCAGTGTATCGGTCATTTAGTCATAGTTGAAAGAATATCTAGGACAGTAAATATATATTCACCCCAAATTGCATCCTAACTGACTTTCAAGTTTGGCTTTCACATGTATCTGTTAGGGATTTACACGGAGCCCAAATGCGGACTGACACCAGAGTGCCGAGGATTGAGAGGGCTGCCTGATTAAGCCCTGCGCTGCAAAGGAAGCTGCGTGAACCCGCGGCAAGTAGCCGAAAGGGGGAGCAGTGCAGGAGCAGCGTTCAGAGCCGCCGCTGGGAACCAGATGGGGGAGTAACCGGAGACAAAATCGGGCCGGGCTGAGGTCAGTACCAGAAAACACTATGCCTAAACACTGTGCCAAGGGGAGAGTACAAGCAGAGTCAGGGACAGGCTGAATCAAAACCGGAAGCGTTACTCGTTAACTTCTAACAGGAGCCAAACAATGTATAGCGACTTGTAACACAAGTAACAAATTGCATTGGCAACTTGCCAATGAGCGGAGGGGCTACAAATAGCCTCCCCTCCTGATTAGCCAGTTGCATGTCGGCTACTTAACTCCTGCAGTGCTGAAACAAAGGGCACCTAACATCACCCCCCCCCTCAAGAGTGCCCTCTGGGCACTGGCTGACCTGGCCTATCTGGATGTAACCGATGAAATTCTGCAAGTAGTCGACCCGCATGAATATTGTTGAGTGGTTCCCAGGACCTCTCTTTGGGACCATACCGCTCCCAGTGAATCAAATATTGCAGTTGTCCCCGAACGATACGGGAGTCCAAGATGACTGCAACTACAAACTCCACCTGATCCCCGATCACCACTGGTGGAGGAGGCATAGTGTCTAATGAGTGAAAATGAGTCTGACGCCAAGGCTTAAGGAGGGAGACATGAAACACTGGGTGTATCTTCAATGTAGAGGTTAGTTACAGACAGTAAGTTACAGGGTTAATCTGTGCCAAAACGCAAAACGGTCTCAAAAATGTTGGCCCTAGTTTAGCTGATAGAATCTTGAGGCGCAGGTTCTTAGTGGCCAGTCACACCTTATCCCCGACTGCAAATGTTGGTTCAGGAGCTCTCTTAGAATCTACAAACTTCTTAGCTCATTCCTGCATACCCTTCAGCTCCCGGATAAGCCTTTCTTGGAGTTGGCGCAGAAACCCTATTCATCACAGCAGGTAGAGAGCATGAACCAGGGGTTTATCGCAGGATTGCTGGATGGTAGCCATAATTCACATAAAAAGCGATTGATTTGTAGAGGAATGAGTAGAATTGTTATAGGCGAATTCAGCTGTATGTATATAAGAGAACCAATCATCCTGAAGGAAGGTGACAAAGCACCACAAATACTGTTCAAGTATCTGATTAACCCTCTCCATCTGACCATTCGATTGAGGGTGATAAGCCGAGGATAAACAGACTTTAACATCTAGCAGTCAGCAAAATTCACGCCAGAATCTAGAGGTGAATTTAATTCCTCTGTCTGAGATAACCGTATATAACCATAAAGGGAGCTGATGGAACCCCCTTGATGGGAACAAAGTGCGCCATCTTCGTTAACCTGTCAACCACCACCATGATGGTGTCAAACCCCTTCGAAGGAGGAAGGTTGACAATAAAATCTAACGCAATAGATCCCCAAGGACTACTAGGCACCGGCAAGGTAGCCAACAGGCATGCAGGCGCCTTCCTGACAGCCTTGTTTCTTGCACAGATTGAACATGACACAACATAGTCGTGGATATCCACATGCATCTTAGGCCACCAAAAGTATCTATCTGCTAGGCTCTTCGTCTTCCTGACTCCAGGATGACCAGCAATCACAGAATCATGAATCATAGAAAGAACCTTCTCCCTCAGATAAGACGGAATGAAAACACAATTATCATGGCAATAGAATTCATCACGGAGGGTCAATGATCCGGAACTAGTAAGAAATTTAATTTCAGACTCCCTGGATTGTGAGTCCTTGTTAGGATTGCAGGGTGAGTTGTTGGCTGACTGGTGAGGAATGAGTTAACATGCACTGGCCACGCAGCCTATCAGAGTCAGGCATAGGTTTCTTAAACCCCCTGCGTGCACTACCCTTTCTCACACAGCTAGTACCTTTGCAAACTTTCAGCATTACCTGGGAGCTGAGCTGTGAGTAGTCACAATAGTTTCAAAACGTTTGCCTAGCAGCTTTTGTGCTGCCAACGAGTTACAGACTTGTTACTCTGTGTGTAAGCAGCAGCTGCACCGGGGAGCTGTGTGTGTTGTTACAATTGTTTCCAAATCAGCCTAGCAGCTATCCTGCTGACAAGGAGTCAGACTTGCTACTTTGTTTCGGGTCTCAAGCAAGGGGATCCAGTAATAGTGTAACTTTTGCCTTATAACAGTCTGTGATCTGAGTCCACAAATCCACATGTAGTTGCGAAAAGAGGAAGCATCTCTTCTCCAGGATAGGAATGTCAGACTTAGGGAGCGTTGATTCTCTTGAAGTCGACCTGGAAAGAGAATCTGCTTTCCCATTATGTGACGCAGGGCGGTAGGTAACTACGAAATTAAATCGAGAAAAGAACAAGGCCCAACGAGCCTGCCTGGTATAAAATCTCTTAGCCGATTTTAAAAACTCCAAGTTCTTGTGGTCCGTAAATACAAGGATTGGATTAGGGGCCCCTTCCAAGAAGTGTCTCCACTCCTATGTCCGGCAGCAATTTATCTGCTTCTCTCTTGTCAAAAACATCAAGGAACTCACTATATTGTACAGGAAGCGTTACATGAAGCCGTATAACTGCCATTTGCGAACCCTCAGGAAGAAAGGCCCCTACACTCTGGGTACCAATCTTAGGAGGCTTTAAGGATACTGTAACTTCCTTCCAATTAATCATTGGGTTCTGCTTTAATAACCAGGGGTAACCAAGAATTATTTCAAAAGACAAATTAGGAACAATATCAAAAGAAACAAATTCAGAATGACAATGCCCAATATGCAGGATGACGTCTGGAACATGATGTGTAATCGGACCAGAACGAAGAAGGGAACCATCCACTACCTCAATGGCCACAGGGATATCCTTGGGAAGGCTGTTCAACCCCATCTTGTTAACCATCCCAGGGGATATGAAATTCCCCCTGGCACCCGAGTCCACCAGAACAGTTCCATCCATGACTCTTTTTCCTACCTGCTGTCAGGCCGAGCTGGTCAGACGAGAATGTCACCCGCAAGCACCTTGCACTAGGCTGGAGGCTTAACCTGGAGATGAGACAGGAAGCACAGCAGTGGAGAGAGGCTGGAAGGCCGAGAGACGAAGTACCGTGGAGTAGGCAAAAGAGTAGTCAGACGGGTCTGGGTCGAGGCAGGCAGCAAGGTTCACAGGTCGAAGAAACAGGCAAGGGTCAATAAACAGGTTTCCAAATGGTACTAACACTAGGTAGCTGGTAAAGATAACCGAGCACTGATGGTTATCTATTTTGGCCTTTTAAAGGCCTTCCGTGTAAGGACGCCGGCGCAGCGTGCGTCAATACGCATACGGCAATACACACATGTCAATACACATGCGTTAATACGCATGCGTCAATACACATACGGCAAGGCGCGCGCCCGCGTCAGTTGCGGGGCCGATGCGCACTGGAACGCACGCGGCGCGTGTGTTCCCCCGGAGATCGCCGGAGACCCCGTGGACGGTGAGTGGCCTTACACCTGCAAAGAGATAGACAATAGAAGTCACTTGGAGGGGGGTTAGCTCTTGGGTAGTTAAGGAAAAGGAAGGTAACCGCTTGAACCTACTTCCAGCAGAATCCTCCTTCTGCTTCCTCACATCCCTCCTGCCCTTCTTGGGACAGCTGGCTGAGAAATGGCCCGGACCTCCACAGTAGAGGCACAAATTATTCACTCTCCTTCTTTCCTTTTCAAGTGCTGACAGAGGCCCCGGATGAATCCCAGTTGCATTGGCTCAGCGTCAACAGTTGAGCTGTCAGATAGCACACTGGAAGCACCTTGGGAAACAACCGGCTGAGAGGAACACCCCTGATGCTCACGCTGCCTCTCAGACAGGCGTCTACCAATCTTAACACACAAAGCGATTAAATTATTAAGACCCTCAGGCAGATCAACCCAGTCCAGCTCGTCCTTCACAGCCTTGACAACCCCTTCCTGAAGTGGAAACGCTGAGCTGCCTCATTCCAAGAGGTGTCAGCAACCAACCTGCAAAGCATGGCAGCATATTCAGCTTCCGACCCTGCCCCCTGCACCAGATTCACCAGATTCAAAAGAGAGCAGTAGCTGTATGATTAGGATCATCAAAAATAACCTGCATAGCCTGAAGGAAGGCCTCCAGATTACTCAAAAGGGGGCTCTGATGCTCAAAATAAGGTGAAGCCCAAGCCAGGGCCTCCCCAGACAGGAGCGTGAGAATAAACTCCACCTTAGCCCTCTCAGAGGGGTATCGCTGGGGTTGCAGATGAAAAATTAATTTGCACTGATTCACAAATCCCCTAAACTGCGAACAGTCACCATTGAATTTATCTGGCCATGGAACCTTGGATAAGGAATCCCCTGCCCCAGCCTGACTTTCCTGTAAATTCTGTACTTGCAGTTGCTGCATCTGATTCTGTAAGGACTGTACAGCTTGGGCCAAAACTGACACTTTCTGGAGAGGGTTACCAGCGCCTGCTCAGAGCCCGCGGACTCCATTTCTTGGGCCAGTGCAAAACTGTTAGGGATTTACACGGAGTCCAATTGCGGACTGACACTAGAGTGCCAAGGATTGAGAGGGCTGCCTGATTAAGCCCTGCCCTGCAAAGGAAGCTGCGCGAACCTGAGGCGAGGAGCAGCGTTCAGAGCTGCCACGTGAACGGGCGAGCTGGGAACCAAATGACTGAATATCCGGAGACAGAATCAGGCCGGGCCGGGGTCAGTACCGGAAAACGCTATGCCTAAACTCCGTGCCAAGGGGAGAGTACAAGCAGAGTCAGGGATGGGCCGAATCAAAACCGGAAGTGTTACTCGTTAACTTCTAACAGGAGCCAAACAATGTATAGCGACTTGTAACACAAGTAACAAATTGCACTGGCAACTTGCCAATGAGCGGAGGGGCTACAAATAGCCACCCCTCCCCTTCTGATTGGCCAGTTGCGTGCCGGCTACTTAATTCCTGCAGTGCTGGAACAAAGGGCGCCTAACAGTATCTAAGAGTATAAATGGCCATTCTCTCCAATTCTCACCCTAAGGGCCATGGGCCACGGGCCACAGTGCGATTAGCCACCCAAGGTTAAATCTTGGCTACCAAGGGCAACTAATCTCCCCAAAATGACTTTCCAACCCACAATAAAGTGAATCGCCGGTGGGAAGACATAGGTGGTGCTTTGTTTTCTGAAGAGTGTCTGCACTTAGAGCAGTGGTTCTCAATCTTCCTAATGCCATGACCCTTTAATACAGTTCCTAATGTTGTAGTGACCCCCAACCATAAAATTATTCCTAAGACCATCGGAAATATGTGTTTTCCGATGGTCTTAGGCGACCCCCAAAGGGGTCCCGACCCAGAGGTTGAGAACTGCTGACTTAAAGCCAATGTGTTGACCTGGTTACAGGAATATGGACTGGATTTTGGCACATAAATACATACTCGTGTGTTTCTGCACTAAAAAGGAGTGTGTTTATGCACTAAAAAGGATGGAGTAGAGGCCAGTGGAAAGGTTGATTCTTGGCCTGCATTTATATGCAGGCTGAAAATCAGCCCCATCTCGCAGTAGCTTAACCAGCCTTCAGCCTACCACTGCCCAAAGCACCACAGGGGCAACTCTTCAGTTTAGAAATCACGGTGGGCCCATATCAAATGGTAGTTCAAACTGATTTTTAGGCTTATGGCCAAATTTAGATGAGGGCTGTTTTTTTACTTGATTTATCTAAGATTGATGGACACGACAGATAAGTTGTTAGTAAGTTGTTAGCTGTCAATACTGCTAGGACAGCTTTTAGTGCCAATTTTTAGCATGAAGTGTGGCATTATCATCAGTTTAAAAGCAGTGATTTTAGAGAGACATGTCTTTTTTCCTTTTTCTTTAGCTTCCATTACCATGTAATTTTGAATGCAAATGAGACACACAGGCTCATTTACAAACAGAGGAACAATGTGCGAAGTACAAAAAAAGTGCTTTGTGTAAGAGGTTCTAAGGGCCCCAGTTTTGCTCCTGCACTTGCTTCTAACCCTACTGACAAAAAAATATTATGACTCAGGCAGCTGCATTTCATTATTAGGTTCCCCTACAACAAACACAGTCAATTGTGTATATACAAACAGGTTAAACAGCAGAAAAACCCACAGCAGAACCATAACTGTGTAAACATCTTAATAAAGCTAGATGCACTAATTGTTGTCTTAAAGGGATATTATAATAATTATAATATTGAATTTTGAATTTAAATAGTAATTAATAGTTTGCCTGCATTTTCAAAACAAAGAATTTTTATTTGATGTATGATGGATGGCAAAGCTCTTTTAAGAAGGCAAAAAGATGGACAAAACACAAAATGAGATGAAAATTGTACACTTTTTAAACGTGATTCAGGAAGTCCTGGCAACTGGAGCCTAGCTCAGACAGACAAACTGTGCTTCAGATGCATTTAAGGTAACCATTATCAGCTTTTTAATGAAATGTTTGGAAGTGTTTTGATATTGTTTCATTAAGTCATAAGTGGTCAATTACTATATGCAAGGCAGGTGTAATGCACCATGTTTTTGCACTTGCCCTACATGGTAAATAAATTGTTACAGGTTTCTGTGCTACAAAATTCCCCTGGGGAATGCAACATTACCTTGTTTGGCATCACTGTATTCAGAGGTAGCCATCTATTTAAACATATGCGGTATGAAGCAATAAAGAATCACACTTGATTTATTTGATTCTCCAGAGTTTACTCTTTTGATTTGGAATTCTTGGAGGATGTAACAGGGCCTCTACTCTGTAAGATGAACCCAGTTTAAAACAAAGATAGGGCTTCACCAACCAGTTTTAAGTGTAGCCATGTATTTACCCCAACTCCCAAACTGTCCCCTAACTAGCACATCATTCAGAGGCAATGCGGCAGGCAGTAATGATAGTGCCAATGCTGCACTCTGCACCTCGCTTTGTTTTTTTTGTCCAGAGTGTAAGTAAATGAAACCTATATTCCCATTGTTACTTTTCTAACAAACAGAATTCAACCACATGCTTTCAAATTGTGTCACTTTCCTTGCAGAAAATAAGGATTATGAATCTTTAAAAAAGACAATACTTGGTTTTGTACATCTTTGGGCCATTTCTGTGTAATTGTGGAGCAATTATTTATATATTTTATAAATCTGCTTACATAGCTAAATCTCTTTTTTTTTGTTTCTGTATCTATTGTCTACCTGGCTATGTTGAGGTGACTCAGCCTCTACATTTTTGTTCCATTAACTTGTTCCAGACTTTCTACGTTATATCAGTGGAGGATGCCTTAAGAATCATATCACTGATATGGAAATTATACTAACACACTTCTCAAATAACAAAGGATGATGTCAGTATCACTTGCATGCAATATGAAAAATACAATTATTCAAGATTTTCCTCTTTGTACCTTCCAGCCACCACTGTCTTAAAGCCTGTGAATTATGATATAAGCTTCTGGCAGGCTAAACCTATTAAAGTTAAACCATAGCTAAAAAATGGTAGTGGATGATTAATAACTCATTACACATAAGAGCTTATTTTCAATTGCTAAGCATAGTTCTGGGTGCAGAATAGCAGCCAACTAATTCTTATTCATAAAGGCTGAAAAATAAAAGATAACATTTCTTGCTTGCTACCTTTAACTGCAATTCCAAAGTTTAGCACCTACTTGACTAAATCAGCTTCATAATGTTACATAATTAGATATTCATTTCAACAATATTGAAAGATAAAGGTAATATAGTAATATTATGCACTATGTACATTTTGTAGTCCATTGAGTAATGTAAGCAAACAGTACACCCCTAATTTATCACTAGCTCAAGTACCTAAAATTAGAACATTGATAGAGAGAATCTCAGAGGGACCTGTCTTATTTAAAGCTCCAACATAAAGATGCAGGTTTATCAAAATGTGAGATTAGAGCTCACCACAGAAAAAAACGCACCCACTTTCTATTCATTCCTATAGGAGAGGATTTTTAGAAGTGTATTTATGAAAGTTAGACTTCACCATTTAAAAAATATGCTTCTAAAAGTCCTTTAATTATTATTAGTACTCAGACTAAGTAAACCTTTTAAATAAGGGGGAGAGAATGTGGCTATAATTATAGTTTGTAAAGTATTTATATTTTAGTTATAGCTTCACTTTACAATGCAGATAATGTCTTCATGCTCTTAAAATACATACAATAGAAAAATACATACGTTAGAAAATAGAGTTTATATACTACACAATTTACAAAACATTCATCTGTTTACAGGTGCTTGGATTTAGACACACCACTACATACTGTACATAGTGCTACATCAATAACACTAGTTCTGGTTCTTGTATGTTCATTTTGATGTGGATCATGTCAAGCAATTAATTTCTTTGAAATGTCACTAATACTACCTTCTCCATCTGGCACTGACACCTGCTTCAACTGCCCATCAGCTCCAGCATGTATTCCATCTGTCATTAGCATCCACTGCATCTGACCATGCCTGTCGTTATCATATACTTCATTTAATCACACAATTTATTCTGTCATATTACCTGCCCCTGTCTGCTGCACTTGTAAGGCCAAAATATATAAGGTAAAATATAGCATCTCAATTAATATTTCTCTTTACTAGCTCTAGTTAATGTGCCTTCCTTTACTTCTAACCAGTTAGTTTCCCAACTAATATATCATTACTCCCAACTCATCGCATACTAAACCATCATCCCCTTTCATCCATTATTATATCATATCTCACTCCCACCTCCATCTATATCACTTCTTCTCGTCAATGGGTCATGTCTTGTACTTCCACAAGGATGGAATGCATTGTTCTGGTATTAAAGGAATTGCATATTCCATCTTTATTTGACAAAAAATCTTATTGTACATGTAGTTACTATTACAACACACTATAATGGCTACTCAGGTCTTTTTTCCTCTATAATTGGGAGAGGAAAAAAACAAACCATAGACTTCCTTAACTATAAAGTTCTGGTATATAAATAAGCAGAACCTCATTGCTCTCATCTATTTGAATTACTACATGAATGCCTCTGAAGATGACAGCTTCATATAAGACATGCCCTTTGAAAATGTTTGTTCCAATGGTTGGCCCTGGACAAATGCAGCTCTTTCTATTTATTAAAGACACACAGGTTCTCTCCATAGGGAATTCAAGAGACTTGTGTCTACCCCCTCATTTTATAATGGTAGTTGATACCATCGGGATTCTCTGAGATAATACCAATCTTTTAATGGACATGGCTATTTTTTCCCATAGGAAAATCCCTAGACCCCTATATAGCTAGAAAATGTTTCTTGGGAATATGAGTATGTTCTCATAAGCAAAATAAGTGGAAAAAACAAGCTCAAAATATGTTAAATTCAGCTCAAAACATGCAGGTTTGTGCTCTATAAATATGCTCCTTACCATTTATAGTGAAATATGATGGAGGAGTCACAAGTTTCTTAGCAACTAATGAATATTACATGAATACTCATATGTCAGTGACTGACATGAATAACTGTCTTCATACATTTGTGCTATTCCATTCCATAATTCTATTTCCTTCCACAGAAAGCTTTATAAAAAAGGAGCTTCAGAAGGTAGATACATGTCAGGCATGCATTTCTCATACATATTTATGGAAATAAACAGCTTTTTATCCTTTTCATTGGCATACAGATGAAAAGCCCAATTTCTTGCTTTTTTCTCTGGTTCATGTAGGATTACATAGAATCCTGTAAAGCTGTATATTCTTTATGCTATTGCTGCTTCTAAATGCGAGAAAGCATTGCACGAGCAAGTTCATCTTTCTTGTGTTATGTTCTTGAAATGTATACATATATATTTGTGAGTCATAGAATGCCGGTTCTGCTACGGATAAAGTCAATTTGCTGCTAGCAGCTTCAGTTGGTATATAAAGATTTTCTACATGAAGTCTGTTTTATTTATAAAAGTGGTAATACGCTCCCTTGGTGGAACTTTTCAGCAGCAGTATAAAATCTTGTTGCAGGACTTTTACAGGGGCAAAGATTCTTTTTTACTGACCAGGCTGAGCTGATCACATAGTAGCACCAGGGTTGTGAGTGGTGGCTTCATTTGTTAACTGTGGCATTAGAATGTTATTTTTCTTTTGTTCCAGCATTCATTTTGTGCAAAACACAATTGTTGTGGCCAAAGTTTAATTACATTGATATTTTAATGTGTGAATTCAAGTGGATTGTTTGTGCCTCACTGGCAGCATCAGATGGTGCACTTCTGCCACATGTAAACAATCACAGTATTTTGTACTTAAAAAGTTTGTTCACCTTGGAGTTAACTTTATGTAAGTTATAGAATGGTATATTCTTAGCAGCTTTTCAATTGGTCTTCATTTTATATTTTTTATAGTTTTTGAATTATTTGGCTTCTTCTTCTACCTCAGTTGAGGGTCTCAACTGACTCCAGCAGGAGGAGGGTCTCTCTGACTCCAGCAGTCAAAAAACCATTGCTCTGTGAGGCTAAAATGTTGTAGTTATTGTAACTTGTTATCTCTTATCTTTCTAATTAGACCCTCTCCTATTCATCTTACAGTCACTCATTTAAACCACTGCCTAGATGCTAGGGTAAACTGGGTCCTAGCAACCAGATAGCTGCTAAAATTCCTCACTAAAGAGCTGCTGAACAAAAAGCTAAATGATTCAAAAACCATAAAAAATTAAAAGCAGTCATAAATAGTCTTGTAATATAACTTTCTACATCATACTAAAAGTTAAGTAAAAGGTGAACAACCCCTTTAATACAATCTCTTTAATAAGCTCATAAAGTCACTCCTTTACCTAATATCATCTCTTTAAGCTCATAAAGTCAATGAGCCAGCTGACAAGGTTCATGAGGCAGTGGAAAGTACAGTTCAGTGGCAAACAGGCAGTAGTGACACCATGAATATTTACTCTTCTATATTAAAAACATTGCTAAATTGCAGAGAGCTACTAGGTTGTCAAGTTTTGGCTGTGTGTGCTATGTGGTTCTGAAAAGTCTTGTTTTTAAAAGCAATATGACAGATAATCATTTCTTCTTGGAGATACTGTTCTTGTGTGGTCTTTCTAATCACAAATGTCACTTTTGGTGGCACAATGGACTCAATAATGCACATTTGGAAACAATGAGGATTTTTTGTTACTAAAGCGCATAGATATGGTGTCCAGCAATGTCTCTTCAGTAACTGAGATATTTGGTCATAGTATATTAAAAACTCCCTATGCCACTGTAGAAATCTAATTATTACATAGGCTAAAAGCTCGAACAACATGCTATTATATGAACTTAGACATTCCAGAATAGCTACATGTTTTGTAAAATGTGAAACTTCCTTTGATTTCATTCAGTTCCCTGGCATTATTTATAAAGCTATAGGTATGTATTCTGTACAATGTCATTTCTATTTCTACACTGTGATCATCTTACTCCTTCCTTTTTCTGATGTATACAAGAGCAAAGCTTTAATGCTTCCATGCAAGTCTTTAATGTGGTTGTTTCATTTTCATAATGTACACAAAGTGATACAGAATACAATATTTTATATTGACTTTGGAGTATTTCCAAGAATGTATTAAGATGCGAAATATTGCTTTTTTATGTATGGCAGCAATTTGCTGGTCTTTGAATCTAATAGCTGGCAATCAGCGTTGTTCTGAATCACATGCATTCAATTAATTCAGCTCCATTTTTTTCAACCAAACATTTTTTAACCAGCAAAAGCATAACCTTATTTGTATTTGATGTCCACCATTTTCCATGTAACTAGCTTGGAGGATGGAATACTGCCCTACATTTATTAGTTCAGCAAACATGATGTCTTGCTTCAAAATCAACATTAAAAAAATAATAAATGGTTTAAAATTCTAAAATACTAATCTTTTAGTACAAGCTTTGGCTTTTTTTTCTGCATTCTTCTAAATGCAAATTATATACATAAGAAAAGGCTTCTGCCTTGAGCACTGCCAGAGAGCTAGGGTGCAAAAATGAGGGGGGGGGCAATCCACATTCTCTTCCATGCTGTACAGATTGTAGCAGGTCTCTGCATTGTGTTTAGAAGAACTTTAAAAGTTCTTTTGGGCCCCATGAGTACAGTGCTTCCTGTTTTCAACAACTCCTATGGATTCAATTGATTACCCACTTGGAAAAACAAGAGCATCCACTCTTTGTCCATGTTTTGGGTGGAAGCTCTAATTAAAAATGTTGTGTTCCCCAGTACAAATTAGCAGCTTGCTTCTGGCTGGGAATAGATGTCAGGGGGCACGCCATGTTGGTAGAGGTAAAAATTCAGGGCAAAAAGACCTGATACAAGTGCACTCTTGTTTAAGGGAAATATGTTAGGTGGAGAGGTGACTGAGGTGAAATGAATAGAAGATAGCAAAGACAGGAAAGAGGAGAAAATGGCAATTATTTAAAATTTAAAAGTGGATTATGGCCTTTGATTAACAAGGTAATATAGTTTCACTTATAACATTCTGTGCCACTGTCTTATCCATATAAATGTAAATCAGGAGCACACTTTTAAAATGTTTGCTTTGGGTGTTAGAAAATCTGGGTCCCTCACTGCATGTTTTACATCAAAACTGGTGCAGATCTTGTTAAATTAACATATTATTCAGCAGTCATGTGGCATCTGTATTCTTTTTTTTTTTTTTACTGGAAGTTGTAATCATTAGTCATGTTTAGTATGTGTATATGCAATTCTCATGTGATCAGGGACACAATGTCTATCCTATACTATCCTATACTATCCTAATAAGATTATACAAATCAATCCCCCTGAAGATGGGAAAGCTGTACCCAGGAGAAGGCAGTTCTTTAGAATTGATAAGATTGGCATTATTTGCTAGGCATTTGTTGTGATGCCAAAGTATATTAGAAGATCAAAATACTGGAGGGTAGTAGAGGCTGGCAAAATATACAAAACAAAATAGACTTGCTACAGGAAGTGATTCAAACTAAGATAATGACTCTAATAATTGAAATATGTATTAACAGAAAAATGATTCTATATATAAATGACACTTGTTCTTGCACATAATATTGGCAGTAGAAGGAGTGGCAATATAATTCTTTAGTCTGAAAGTAAACATTCTATGCTTTTTGGACTCATATTAAATTAGCAGACCATGGAAGGGAGGGATGTGGAACTATGGGGCCCATTCACTAAAGGTTGATAAAACAAGCGCTATTTATAGCATGCGTTAAAAATGTTATCGCTTCTTATTTTTTGCGACTCGTCGCTCGGTTCACTAAAAGGACAGGCGTCATAATTAAGACGCAATGTTCTTTGCGTTATTTAACTCGCAATGAGCTTATTAAAACTACCATTCTGAAAATGACCATTTCCCTAAAAAACTGGAGGATGCATCACTCTGGGGACCAACACATACTTGAAAAAATCCCACTGCAAAGTTCATGTTGTGTTGCCAAAAGCTCACGAACCACAATTTTCATTAAGTACCGCCTGCCCCAAGTAGGTGTTAATATTCGCACAGACTAATGCGGTATTTAGTGCGTTTAACGCTTCATATGTGTTTGTGAATCATGCGTTAGTATTATTTCTATGCGAGAATTAACGCAATGCACAGTAAATAATGCATTGCGATAGTGCGTTTTTTTGCGCATGCAATATGCGTCTTAATGTGAAATGAATGATGAATTGGGACTTAATTATCGCATGCTTTTTAACGCAAAAAAGCATGCGATAAGCGTTATCGACCTTTAGTGAATCGGCCCCTATATGCCTTGCCACCCCTAAGTTGCCCTTCGTGCTTCTCCTGTGAACCTGCCATCACCCCTGTTCTGGATACCTTGGGGGGACCCCCAGTCCCAGCTACTCATCAAAGACTTGTTCATAAAGTTAGTGCAGATGTGCTTTTAATTATAGGCCTGTGCAGATGATTCAATCTCCACTGACAATTACTTACCTTGGGTACCATAATGCTTGTTTCTGTTTTCAAACTCTACACACATTTACCCCTATATGTAATAAAAGGCACTAAGTTTGCCCAGGAGCAGTAACCATAGCAACCAGTAGGTTGTTTGCTCTTAAACAGATGACCAGTAAATGCTTCCTGCTTGTTGGTTGTTATGGGTTACTGCTCCTGGGCAAACTTAGTGCCTTTTATTACATACTCCCATTTAGAGAAATAGAGTGTGCTGCCTTTATGAAAAAATATTACTCATTTCATCACAAGAAGAAATTAAAAAAAAACAGTATACACAGATTGATGGTTGGGTTTAAATAAGCACAAAATGATGTGTTTCCACACTGGTATTCTCGGCATGCACCAGAATTTGTCATTTGTTCTAGCCTCAAACCTTTTGTGCATATACACGAGAGCCCAACTAACAGGGAGCATTAGCCGTGCATATTTTCCAAGTATGCCTCATGGCAACATTGTGCAGCTTTCAGTGTGACCTATATACAGTGATGTATTGATGTGGAACACATTTAGAGACAAATTGCCACAACCAAACAGATTCTTATAGATTTCTTTAAAAAAAATCAATTAACTTTTTTCCTGAAGATGTTTATATTTTTACATATTTAAATGCAGACAGAATCTTTCAGCAATGGGATTTATATAGAGTTCACTGTCAACAAGCTTCTGAAAACTCAGCTTAATTACTAAATAGTGGCATGACTAGGGATTCAAACATGTTTTTTTATAAAATGTTAATGCATAACATTTCAGTGAGTTTTATGCAGCTTGTTAATTCACTCTGGCTTTTATGCACAGAAACAAGTGTAAAGCTTCCCCATATATTTTTATATACAGTCAGTTTCTTTAAAGAAGTCTTAGTGGAGAACTATAATGTATGTGGTTTCTTAAAGGGGCAATAACACAGGGAAATGAAAATACCATGTGTGCATCGACATAGAATACACTTGCAGTAGGACTGATATATAGTAATTCATTCAGTCACATTATTAGAAACCAATGCAGCCTTGAGAAGCCATCTTAATTGCAACAGGTTGCAGCAAACATTTTTAGGGTAGTGGGGTCCCTTATGGCTGGCCAATATACACATCATTAATAACATAATTAGTGTTGTTTTGTTTGGTGCCAGTCAATAGCAGCTATAGACCGGCTAATGGAATCCTAAAACAAATATAATGTTCAAACTGGTGGGTTTTCCATGGTTCCCTTGCATTAGTGTGGCCCAGAGACGACTGGGCAGGCACAGTGGCACTGACTAGTGATGAGTGAATCTGTTCCGTTTCGCTTCGCCGAAAAATTCGCGAATCTTTGAAAAGATCCGCGAAACGGCGAAAATGTCGTGCGACAAAAAAAATTGTCGCCCGCGGCTATTATTTTGTCGCGCGGCTATTGTTTCGTCTCCCGCGGCTATTGTTTTGTCGCGCGGCTATTATTTCGTCGCCCGCGGCTCTTGTTTCGTCGCGCGGCTCTTGTTTTGTCGCGCGGCTCTTGTTTCGTCGCCCGCGGCTATTATTTTGTTGCCCGCGACTATTCTTTTTTGACGGCGGCGACAATTTTTGGACGTGCGGCGAATTTTTCCGCGGCGAAATTTTTCATCCGTTTCGCGAAACAATCCGCCAATGGCGAAACGCGGAAATTCATGCCTGGCGAAACTTTTCGCCCATCACTAGCACTGACTGCAAGTTGGTAGGTACATATTTGAGCAAAAGTACCTTTGTCAATGGCGTCCGTAAGTTTATAAATTAGACTTATAAAGGGTAATTAATGACTGCAAATGCAGTGTGGAAATTTAGGCCACAAGGCAGAGCTGCATCACATTTAAAGGAGAAAGAAAGGTAAAAACTAAGTAAGCTTTATCAGAAAGGTCTATGTAAATACAGCATAAGCACTCACAGTAACGCTGCACTGACTTCTCTGAAAAAAGATTAGTTGTGTCTGTAATTCCTGTGCCAGAGACACGCTGCTTTCTGTTCTCTGCTCTTTCCTGCTCCCCGCTCCCTCAAAAATCCTAAGAACTCACTCCCCCCCTTAGTCTTAGCCTAACTAACTGAGCATGTTCAGTTTGGTCTTGGTGTCTGTGCAGGAGTGAGGCATTATGGGAACTTTCTTTACACAGCTCCACGTTTTTTCTACCTGTTTGGCTTCAGATCTTCTGAACAGGTGAAATATGGAGAGACTTAAGGGAACTATTGAGAGAACTGAAGGTATGCCTGCAGCTTGATATTAACTCATTACTAGCCTTTCCTTCTCCTTTAAAAAGAAGAAAATAATTTTACCCGTATGAACACAAGTCATTGTCATTGAGGAGTGGTTTACATTGTAAGAAAAAAAATCCAGTACATGTTATTGTCAAAATTACTCCTAAATGTAAAAAAAGCAAAATATAAACAATGTATTTATAGTGATTTACTGCATATGCTAAAATATTTATTTTCCAAAAAAAAAATACAATTTACTACTGATAGAAGTACTTTATAGGGTTATCCTCTTGTTTCATTAAGCATTCTGTTCACTGACACTGTTAGCACTGCACTTTGTGTACAGGCAATTTGATGGTACAGTTGTAAACTTAACTGTGCTCAGGCATCTGCTCCTGTGTGAGAGGCTCCAGGAATACAGCACGCAGCCAACTGGCATCTGGGTCTTACAGCTTATTCTGGCCTCCCTCTGTGATAAAGAGCTCAGAAAGTAGCAGCAAGTAAAATGCCATTTCCTATGACCTTAGTTCTAATGAGGACCGAGCTTAGAAAGAGGTAATTTACATCTGACTAAACACCATCAATTATTAAAACAGTTGCTAAATACCATATAAACAGTTTCTGCTCTAAGAGCAAAGATGAAGATTGTTTTGTTTAAGGATTCACTGTATGACTCTCTCTACAACTTCTACAAATCAATAAGTAGAAGTTCATTTTAGAATTCCACAGTTATCCTAAGGCAAAGCATAGCGGTTGCTCCACTACTGAATGCAAGTAGAGTATTAGTCCCTCTATATAGTTTTATGAAAAATCTAGGGCTAATATGTCTTCCTACATATATATTTCACATTAATACACTTCTAGAAAGGAGAACACAACAAGAACTCTTAACCTAAATTCTAGGGTATTATTCTCCCTGGCTTAGCCTTTAACTCTGTCAAATGGCAGTATCTATGGGAGATGATGATATTCTTTGACTTCGGCCTGGGTTTCATCGGCTAGGTGCAGGTATTACAACAAAAACCCTTGGCTCAGTTTGAATTAATGGTGCTCTATCTCCCTCTTTCATTCTGACAAGGATAACTTGATGGGACTGCCCTCCATGACCACGTGACCAGTGCTTTGCACAGTAGCGAACAAAACCATGACTCTATATATTAGGTAGTTTCCTTATATCACAGGTTTCAAACTTAGCCCTATAGAGGATAGCCTAGCCCTATAAGTGAAAAACATCTTAATATTTCTTGTTGATCTTATCATCAATAAAAATAAGTCAGTAATAATTTTATAGAGCCCTATAATAAACCAGCTCTCTGATACCGAGGGTCTCAAAATGGGTTACTATTTTTTTTTTTTTTTTTTTGCTCTTAATGGTGATTATGTTGATGGGCATTTTTTGCATTCTTTTTGTCTTGTTTCCTTTAGTTCCACTTTGGAATGCTGCTTTGCTATTTCTAAATAGATGAAATATTGATCTGTCTAGTGCTCAGCAACAAAAGACAGTAAGGATTCTATTTTTTAAAATTCTGTACCTCATTCTACATTAGATAAGTTGATATGTAAATCCGTTGGGTTCCATTTTACTGAATACCATATAAGCAGATGGTCACTCACTGAGTTTTGAAGCACAATAACAGATAGCTTGATTTTATCAGCACCTATCTGTTAGCATGATTTTATCAGCACCCAACAGATAGGTGCTGTTAATATCATACTACAGACCAATATAGATCAGGTGTAATGGTCAGACAGTTGAGAGACAGCTGGTAATGACCGCTCTTTGGTGTAACAGGGAAACCCCCTGGCAACCCTGGTTTCACTGACCCTAATCAGGGTCAGGCAACAGCCAGGAGAGGCAGCAAGTATCAACATCAAACATAGGTTTGAGCAGGATCTAAATAAACAGAATCCAGTTTGGGCAAAGTGCAGTGGGAGAGAGCAGGATTAAAAGGACATCAAGAAGGGAACCATGAGATAGATGGGGGCATGAACCAATATAATACAATAATTACCCTTTGTTAATACACAATGCATGCAGTGTGCAGGTTAATGATAGTATCATTTCAGCTATGACGATATAAGGGGTGTATGCTATGCTTGAGAACCCAGTGAATGAACATCATTAACTATAAGTGTGTAAATATATCAAGCTGTGAGAAGAATTGTATCTACTTAGAAATCAGAGGCTAGGAAGAGAGCAGGAAGCATTGTGATTACATAAGGGATGTCATTGGCAGGATTTATAACAAACCAAAGAGACCATATCTTCTCAAACTTGACAGGACAACCACAAGCCGCAAAAGTAAATCAGATGAAAGGGAGAGATTTATTATCCAAATTTACCCAGTGCTTAACTGTGGGTCCTTCAGTCTCTCTCCAGTTTATAGTCATTATTTTCTTGGCGTAGTACAATAGGATTCTGAAAGGAGACCTGGTTTTATTTAATCTGAAGATCTATCATGTCAGTAACAGAAAACCCTTAAGTAGGTGTATTCATTAATTCTTCAGAAATACCAAAATGTTAGTTTATGCTGCACTTTTCAAAGCATTGGATGCACTTAGCTTGTTGCAGAAGAGAGGCACAATCCAATTAGTCAGATTGCCAGAATCGCCCAGTCAGATAGCAGCTCTCCTATAGAAAGCTAAATACCGTAAGTGTTAGACAAGCCTTGCTGCTCATGATCAACAGGCTCATGTTTTGCACTGCCCTCCCAGACTACCAGAGGATTACCCTCTATGCCCAAGCCTTAGTGGGCCCAGCCAATTCCCATCAGTCTTTTTTTCCAACATGGGCTAATAAGAGACTTATTACATTTAGCACTATCTAGATTATGGGTGGATTTTCATTAAGGCTGGGTTCTAAGCCTGCTGCCTCTCAATGATTATATTGTGCTTGGGTTGTCACTACCCATTCTCGTACATTTTATGTACAGTGCCTGGTACACCAGTATCCATTGCCATGTGTATTATGTGCTTCTTTTGTGAATATACACTCCATCTCACTGCATATAATATGGCTGGGGTGTCAGCCATATTATATGCAGTGAAATGGGCCCTTGATGTCAGATTCTCTGTTGGGCCCTAGTAGGCCAAATCCATCTGTGGTACCTTAGAGAACAGTATTGTTCCGAGTCCCATATTTTATGGTGATCCTACATCATGTATAGTCCCTGTGGGGGCAATTTTAACCATAGAAACCAATTAGTCTTTTTCCAGCCAGCTGCAGAAGGAACAATGAATGAAACAATTTGTTTGGTTGGTTGCCATGAGTTACTGCCCATGTTCAAATTTGTTGATAAATGACCCCTAGGGGCACATTTACTAACCCACGAACGGGTCGAAATGAGTCCAATTGCGTTTTTTTCGTAAAGATCGGTATTTTGCGATTTTTCGTAGCCATTACGAAAGTTGCGTAAAATCTTGCGATTTTTCGTAGCGTTAAAACTTGCGCAAAAAGTTGCGCTTTTTTCGTAGCGTTAAAACTTACGCGAAACTTCGCACCTTTTAAGTTTTAACGCTACGAAAAAGGCGCAACTTTTCGCGTAAGTTTTAACGCTACGGAAAAATCGCAAGATTTTACGCAACTTTCGTAAAGGCTACGAAAAACTCGCGTTTTTACGCAAAAATCGCATTGGTAACGAAAAATTCGTAAAGACGCCGAAAAAATCGCAAAACATACGAAAAAGTCGCAAAATGTTCGTTTTCAAGTCGGAACTTTTCCAATTCGGGTCGGATTCGTGGGTTAGTAAATCAGCCCCCTAGTGTGAGCTGGTCAGTTGCCCACTACAAAAAAATGTTAACACTGTTGTTGTAGAAGAAACATCATTTTTCAGTTGTTTTAAATGTTTCTTAAAAACTTGATTCATTTTGATATTTTTCTTTAATATTTGCATGATGATAAATTGTTACCATACTATTGGATTGTACCTTTATCTTCATATCCCATTTTATCTTAACATTACATTAAGCAGAGCTGGCTGTGATTGTCTGTCCAAATAACTCCGGCAAGATGTATATTTATAGGGGTTCCTATTTAATGCACAATATAACGTAATGGTGTTTTTCTGCTTCATAAATCATTCAACCTGCTCTGAGAAAATGTACCAACCTATGAAAAAAAGGAGATTAATAATAGCAGAAAAATATATAATATGTGACATTTTACTAAACAGTGTTTTTTGTTGACAAATTAAATTCCCTCAGTCTCTCTGTTTTATCAGAAATATCTTCAGTAAGTGATTCATAAATCTTCTGCTTTAACATGGAATGGCTAAACTGAATATTTATATAACATCAGAATTAAACAAGAAAAAATAATAGAATCCAGTACTTTTAATATGCTGTACTCGTACCTCTTGATTAGTATATTTGTGAAATTAAATTGCCATCTTTTCTGAGGAGAAATGAATAATGTGAAACAGTTGAGTGGCCTTGTAACAGGGAAACCATTTTATGCCTGATAAACCATACCATCTATAATTATGCAACTCTTTGCTGTGTTATGCTTACATTTTAAGTGAAAGCTGTAAAATGCAAATCCAGCAAAAAATACATGTATCTATTTCCTTTCTAATCTATACCTGTTTAATATATTAAAGGTAACCTTTGCTATAATAAAACAAAATATGATAAATTGTAGTGAATGGTAAAACCATTTTGGCAAATAGGTTTTAACATTTTTTTAAAGTTTTTGAGATATAAATAGCCTGAGTGTGCTTTCTCTACCTAACTCAACCTTGCAGTTTGTATAGGACCCATTATCCAGAATGCTCGGGACCAAGGGGATTCCGGCTAATCCTTTTCCTTAATTTGGATCTCCATACCTTAAGTCAACTAAAAAATCAATAAAACATTAATTAAACTCATTAGGATTATTTTGCATCCAATAAGGATTAATTATATCTTAATTGGGATCAATTACAAGGTACTGTTTTATTACTACAGAGTAAAAGGAAATCAGTTTTAAAATTCTGATTTATTTGATTAAAATGGAGTCTATGGGAGGCAGGCTTTCTGTAATTCGGAGCTTTCTGGATAACAGGTTTCCGGATAAGGGATCCCATACCTGTAGTGCATTCCAAACTGAAAAAAGTGAAATCTGTTAGTGACTCACAGAATATGTTAGTTGTAGCCAGGGAAAAAATATTGGGTGGAGGAACTCAAAAATAAATTGTTAAACTTTACTCCCTGTCTTGGAGTCAAGTTGTACAGGGGACTCACTTATGTGGGGATTATTGATGCACTATATAAAGTGTTGATATCTGGCGACTCCTCCTCAAAAGAGAAATCTATATGGGGCATGGATCCAATTAGACACAGCTGATTTGGAAGCACAATTAACAGATGTGAAACAGTGTACAAGGTGTGCCAACCACTTGGAACATTACTCCAAACCACTACTGCTATACCAGTTGGCTCATATGTATCCTTCAGCCTCATCTCTGATGACACTGCGGTACAATAGGCACACTAGAGCACATCTTCTCGGAATGCCCAAGGATCCAAGTCTCTGTCAAGTACTCTTCCACTCACCCTACCATCGTCCCTAGACATTTCAGGTCAAGTGACCCGAATTCAGGGAATCTTAATTGGCAGGTTCCACCACCCAGGGTGATCAGGGAGGCCCCATGATTTCTGATGGAGGCTCTGAGTCTTTTAAAGCAGAAAATGATTCCGCTCAACAATATCGCAGTTCAAATATCAATGCAACCAAGCAGAAAAGGAGAAATATATAGGTATATTACCTATTGCAAAAATCATTTTTTGGAGTGCTCAAGGCCCTGCTATCATGGCACTTTAAGAAAGATTGCATCCTGCAGCCTAAAACAGTGTATGCCTGTAGTATGTTGTTACTAATAGATTTTATTCCTGAGATGACTGCAAATCCGTTTAGTTGTTTAGTTTCTTTTGTATGACTTTCCCATCACCTTTCCTTTTAAATAAAAAAATCTGCAGTGTTTTCCTTTCAGCCGGCTTCTTTTCCTTATCATGTTGATTTACAGATATCTGAATTTTCTCAGCAAGCTTGATTTACAGTATTTGACTGAACAGATCTCAGAATTAAACACACATTATTCAGAAGGTAAGATCCCATCTCTCACTTCCTGCAACAGCTGCCATTAGGCTGGAACATGCAGTGCTTCTTTAGCCCAAGCCGTGATTTGCAATGCTGACATTTATGTGCACGGAAAGGAAACATTACAAATGTACAGACATTTCCCGAGAAATGAGTCTATATTACACTATTATAACTTTAATACGCATAATTCTAGATAGAGGATTTTTCAGAGAATGATTACTTCCATTACTGCCACTGCAGCTCCTATTTCAATTTTAGAGAAGTTATATTTCACAATTAGTTCTCTGTTTTTCTCTGAAGAGATATGGGCTGTCCACCGTGACTAGGAGCAGAGCTTCAAAGGATGTTTTTCTAAATCCCATGATTTTGTATCAGAGAAAAATAGCACTTACTGTAGGTATGGGCACCAGTATGTTTTATGAATACCATTAATATGGTAGCAAATAGAATCAATGCTATGCAAGTGAATGAGTGTGACCTGGGCTGGGCATGTGCATTGGCTCATAAACCTGCAATGTCCTCACTGAGGCTCCTACCCACTGCCAATCTCTGATCTGTACTGAGCTAGGTTAAGCAAATAGGAAGAAGCAGGGCACTCAGGTTATAAGTATCACAAAAATACTCAACATGTTTTAATCCCCCCAATAAGCGGCACAAAAAATGCAGGTCCATGACAAAGACCCCACTTTTTTGGGGGGTCATAATGCATGGGTTTTATGTTAATAAATAATTTTGTTATGACCTGAGTTATTTACTTCTTCCAATACATTAGGATCTTACAGGTAACTGCTGCTGAGAGCATGTATATTCTCTTTTTTTGTTCACCGCCGATAATATACTACTATTGTCTCCTGAGATAAGGTTAGGGCAGACTTTTATTTTAAACATCAGAGAAACTGTCCATTTTTTGCTAGATTATTGTATTTGGAAAAGTGTTTTGTTTTTTGTTCTTTTTACAAAGTTTTACCACTTTTGTAGAACTCTACAAAAGGTAAACATTCCCTTTAAATGAACATGTGGCACATGTACCTAGACCACTGCCAGCATCCTGGCTTGGATGCAATGATGTCAGTTCTTCCAGAGACTTTAGTACCCTTGCCAGAGGTACCCCCAACACATGCTCATAATTACTCTACTCCTCTATATATCCCACATTCTATTTTTCATATTTGTTGTTTGCTTTGTATAATTCAACACAATTATATTGGGCTGCCTCACATAAATCACCACCTTGAATGAAGCATTGCCTAGTAAAGATGTGATAAATAAGATCCCCAAGTAACTGAATGTGCTAGATTGCTTTGAATTAAGATCTCTGTTGTGATGTTTTAAAGCCATATATCATTAGGGAACTTGTGATTAATTTTCTGCTCTTCTATACGTGAGGGTTCTTCATCTAGGTACGTATTTCACTGGAATGTCTATTTTTAATCTTCTTCCAAATGACATTTCTCAGTTATGGAAATGATGAAGAATTCTACACATAACAATATAAAATTGGATCTGCAGAAAAGAATCAGTCATTCTCATGTCTAATACATATAAATATACAGCACTTGCATTGCTCATGTGTTTCTGAGGTCTCTAAATAAAGGAAAACAGGGTGGGAGGAAGGTAAGGGAGATTAGTGGAGCTTATCTTGTAATAATTGTGCTAATAGCAGCATCAAAACATCTAATGTGTAATAATGTACTTGTGTGTGACTAACATAAATGTAAAGTCTTGCTTACTCATTTCATAAAAGAAACCCTGGATCTAGTTGGTGCTAACTTTGGCATGTGTGTCATCAGATAACTAAGTCATTTCAGAGGCTCCAAAGTGCCCTATTCAGCATAATTCCTCAAGAATTTCCTTTCTCCCATGATTTTCTGGTTGTAAGCAATTACAATTTTGTTGTCTTCCTCCACCTTGCAAAATGAAGTATAGGGAAGGTCGTGCAGTTATACATTTAAAGTACATTTTATCAGGATAAGATTGCCTGTTCAGATTTAGTGCTTTTTATTATTTAATCACTTCCTGTTCTACGCTTGCCATTTAGCAGCTTAAAGTGCTGACTGGTTATCATGGTCACTGATTGTGGTCACAAATAAACAGAACCCTTCTAAGGCAACATTGTTATTTTTTCTTGTTACATTTTATACGTAGCTTTCTACATAGGTTCTCTACTATTCATACTAATATTCAAATTAGTTTCAGATTGATAGTGTAGTTGGTATTGACTTGGATGCTGGCCATACACAGGCAGATGTCGCCAAGCGAGCGGATCTTCCCCCGATATCCCCACCTACGGATGGGCGATATCGGGGAGCTTGAAGTTAAAAAAAAAATAATAATAATAATTATGTAGGCGGCAATGGGGCAGTCGGTTCGGGGACCGCATCAATGAGCCGGTGTGGCCCCCGATCCGACTGGATTTTCTAACCTGGCTGATCGATATCAGGCCAGATATCGGTCGGCCAGCCCGCTCATTTCTGCCCCTACACGGGCAGATAAGCTGCCGAATCAGTCCAAGGGACCGATATCGGCAGCTTCTATCGGCCCGTGTATGGGGACCCTAACTAAAGAAATGACCTCCCCAGACAGAGGCTAATGAGGCTGCCGGAACTAGCAGACCACTGATATTAAGTATGTATCTCTTGCAGCCCCCTAACAATACCATGACGAGCAGCAATTCCATCCGTTCCTATTGTCAGCAAGGTTCCACCTTTACAATCGCAGTCTCAATGCAGTTTCCTTTGCGATTGTAGAGGTAGAACCTTGCTGCGGGTCTATAAATAAAGGTGGATTGCTAGGTCAGGTTTGGAGTAAGCTAGTTATAGTCTGAAGTAGACCTGCACATCACTAATTCAGAGTGTTTGTCTAATTTAGTAAGGCAGCTAGCTTATACTCTGCCTATTGTCACTGGTAGTGGGAGCTTCATTTTTCCAGCTCAACTCCAGCTATCTTTTTGTTTACACTGTTACTGCAACCACTTGTTCCTTGATAATTATTATTCTGGGGGCTCTTAAGCAATTTAGATTTTATTGCCGAATTACTGTACCTGACCTCAACTGAAATCTGCATAAAATTGAATTGTTTTCTATCCAGAATTGCTCCTTGCTACAGGGATCTCTTTGTCTTCCTAACTGTCCTCATGATTGGCCTCAGCTGTCTTTATTCCCACCCAGAGATTATGTCTCCCTGTGGAGCTGTAGCACAACAAATAGAACTGAATAAAACTTTAAGGTACTGTGCAATATTTTATTTAGGGTAAAGGAATGCCTTTACACCCCACCAGAGTGAAGGTCCATCTTATATTTAATTAGAGACTCTGGTGAAACTGACTTTTTCAATGATTCCATTTTTTGTTTGAAACTAGATACAAATACTGCCGATAATAAAGAGAAGAAACCTTTGTCAAACTGCTATTGCCATATGGGCGAATCCATGCACCATTTAAAGGAGAAGGAAAGTTGGAATCACTGGGGGGTGCCAAAATGTTAGGCACCCCCCAGTTATTGTAATAACTTACCTGATACCTGTTAGCAAAAAAACGCATTTGCCTGGGGTACATGCAGGCAAGGGATCCTCTTCTGTCTTCTTTTTCCTGCTGGCTGCACATGCGCAATGGAGTGAAAAGATGCACTTTAACAAAGAAGTCCGTCCCCAGGATTGCAGCGAAAGGAGAAGAAAGGAGGAGAAGAAAGTACCCTGTGCTGGTGCAATTTTCTGCTAATAGGAGCACCGGCCTGGGGTATCAGGTAATCACTGGGGGGAAAAGGGGGGGTTTCCTAACATTTTGGCACAACCCTCCCCCCCAGTGATTCCTTTCCTTTAAAATAAAAAACACACAAAAGCCAACTGCTTTATGGCTAAAGGTGGCCATACACGGACCGATTTTTTACTTACAAAAGACCGATTCCCGAACGATCCGATGCTATAGTTAAGTTATCGTATAGTTGGTGGTGTACGAACGATCGTCGGCCCACTAAACGAGCCGACATTATCGTCCCCAAAATCGATCGGCCAGGTTTAAAAATTTTGGTCGTTTAACGATAAAATCTGCCAGTTGGTGTGAGTGTCAGACATTTGTCTTTCAACGATTGTTCTCTGCGCATGTCACGATTGCCAGCAGCGGAAGTCAACGACATTCGATCGTACGTAGATGTACGATCGTACGTATTTTACGATAATGATGCAACGAAATCTTTCCCGAATTATCGTTGCCCGTGGATGGCATATCGTATGGGAACTCGATCGCCATACGATCGTTTGTCGATATAATCGTTCATCGCACAACGAGCGAAATCGCCTCGTGTATGGCCACCTTAAGTTGTTATAAATGCTGCAAACTAATTTTCTTTCCAAGTAGCCATGAATTATGAATCTGTTCTCATTGGAAATGAGTGCTGGACCATGTGTAGTTTAGATAGGTTCTATTATAGTTGTGAGAATCAAATCCTATCAGTGGGAATTTTTCACTCTCTCTGAAGATCTTTCTTTGATCTATAAACCCAAAAGTTCAATAGTTTGCCAGCTCATCTGTGAACCTAGTTTTCTCTCAAAAGGGGAACCTCCATCCTTCTGAATCAAGCTATTACCCTTTTGAAATAAACAATTGTTACCCTGGATATTTTGTTTATACAGGTATGGGACCCATTATCCAGAAAACTCGGGACCTGGGGTTTTACAGGTAAGGGATCTTTCTGTAATTCGGATCTCCTGCGTTAAGTTTACTAAAAAAAATAATTTAAACATTAGATAAACCCAATAGGATTGTTTTGCCTCCAATAAGGATTCATGATATCTTAGTTGGGATCAAATACAAGGTACTGTTTTATTATTACAGAGAAAAAGGAAATTTTTAAAAATGTAAAGTATTTGATTAAAATGGAGTCTATGGGAGATGCCCTTTCCGTAATTTGGAACTTTATGGATGGGTTTCCGGATAAGGGGTCCGATACCTGTACAAAATATGTCTAAGGCAACGTGAGAATCTGCAGTCAGAGCCAAGACTGGCACAGGATTCTGCCATTTTACTGCTTTCACAGTTGAGAATCCTTTATGACTCCTTCTTCTTGCTTGTTCTTTTCAGGTTGTTCCTATAATATATTATTTTAATATGAATGAAACAGAGCAAACCTTAATAAAAAGAACTTTAAAACTAAGTAAAATATAGTAAAATATGAGCTACATGCCATAGTAGTTACCTACTAAGTTCCTATTTTAACAGCTTAGAAATATTAGTTACAGTTACCCCAGTTAGACGTACAAGAGCACTAAGGGGTGCAAGATTCTTCCTCCCACTTTTTAAATATACTCATATTTTATTTAAAAATCTTTAAAAACATTTCACAAAAACTGTTCCATATTGCTGTGTTATTTGTTAAGGAGCAGCACTGAGTGTTATAAGGTGCCCATACACCTTCAGATTCGCTCACTTGGCCCCAGGAATTACCCTGGATCGAATTATAACGATGGGTATAGGCGAAGTCGGTCCGGGGACCGCATCAACGAGCCAATGCGGTCCACGATCTGACTAGATTTTTTAACCTGCCTGATCGATATCTGGCCGATTTCAGGCCAGATATCAGTCAGGCAGGCCTGTCGGTAGTGCCCATACATGGCTGATTAGCTGCCGAAATGGTCTAAGGGACCGATATCGCCAGCTAGAATCGGCCCGTGTATGGGGACCTTAAGTTGATCTTAGTAGTAAACAAGATTGATAGCTCCAGGCCAAATAGCATGTAAATATATGGTAATCTCTGCATAGGCTTCCTAGGCACTTATTCATTCAGCATTTTTTTTAACAGGGACGGATAATGCCAACCAGGACTGGTGTAAGCAAATAATCTTACTATAACCTACATCTAAACTATGAAAATAAACACTGATAAACAAGTAAAAAATGTGCTTTGTATAATTTATTGGGCTGCTGATTTACAGAATCTCATGAGGGGTAAGGACAGAGAGGGCACCCAAAGAAGTAGAGGAATCTTTGAGAGAAATGTAATCATCAATTCATACAGTCAATTAACACAGGGTCTGGCTTTGAAGTTTTTCAAAGGGAAGTATAAGCTCCCTATAATGTTGAGGTTGTACAGAAAAATGTACAAAAAAGTACGGACTTGATTCTAAGAAATTAATGTGCTAATAAAACAGAAAACTTGCTGGAATTTTTTACTGATTGGTTGAATCCTGCTACTTGCCATGCCACTTTATCATGGCTATGCTGAGTGCTCCTGGTTAAACTGTGTACAGTATTCTAGATCCAGCAATAGCCACTGGAAATCAGTGTTATACAAAATAAAGTACTTATACAAAATATACTTAAAAAAAATACTTATACAAATAAAGAAAAAATGTAGTAAAAATATTCATAGTTATGGCAATTCACAGTGTATACATTTGTTCCATTTTCTAATGTACCAACAATAAGGCAAGTGTTGCTTCACAAGTATATCAATAGATATTGCACCATGGCATCAGCCATCGGATGATTTGTTTGGGGGTCTCTTATAGCTTTTCCTAGCATGTCTTTTTCAGCTATATTTCTTTTTTAACTATGCATTCATCTTAACTAACTATATAACATAGAAAAGACTAGAAGACAGTTTCACATGATTTGTAAAAGTGCATAAATACCCCAGTGCTCACACAATGAATGATGCAGTGTTTACTGTGTTTTCTCCAAATCTGTTGATGATGGTTTCCCATAATAAAGAGTGAGATAAGCAATCCTTAGTGAGCACAGCATATTGATTGGGTGTCTAGCACCTTTATAAACCTCATGTGACTGCCCCCACCCAAATTCTGTTATTTATATAAACCAGTGAATGCGAAGTGTTGTTACAGTATAATGCGTTTAGTTAAAACAAAGTTGTTCCAATAACTCTAATCATTAGTAATTGGGCCCCAAGCTCCCTATTCATAAACAAAATATATCATATAAGGCAATAATAAAACACTGTATATAAGCGTCACAAAGGGTCCATTTAGCTGTAAATCAAGCACATATTATGAATAAACGATACAACTTCCCACAGTGCTTTTAGTATAGAAGAATAACTATTCTGCAGAACTGTTAATGCAGATAGTCAGTTTCCTAACCGAGGGAAGGAATGAGAATGAACACAGATGGGCCAGATTAAGACCCTAAGAGTCCTGGAGCTATAAATGATAATGAGCCCATTCTACCATAAAAAATACAGTGTGTGTTAATCAGTGCATGATCCTAGCATGATTTTTAAATAGGCTATAAATACAAATAATCTGGGAATATAGACTGAAGCTATACTGACTTAAACCTATCATTTAATGGCTGCACACTTTTCTTTAGCATCCTTATCTAGTATTATAAAATGATGCCTTTAGATAGTCAGCAACCATGGTAGTTGGATGTCTGCTTTTTTTGTAACGGTACATGGGACCCTAGTGTTCACTTCAAAATGAACTTTTAAAATAAAGTAGGCAATGGTCTTCTAAAAAATTTAAAACAAATTGTTTAAACATTTATTCTCCTTCTTATTTTTCTGCATGTCCCACTTACAGATAAACAGGAGAGACCATAAATACAAGCACAAAATTTTGGGATCAAAATGTAGTCTCAGCAAAAATCTGTTTTCTAGTCATTGCCAACAAAATAGCATTTTAAATTGCATTTTTAATTTGGACATGGCCCAAAAAGTTCCTTTGCATTTAAAAAAACAATTAAAAGAAATTTGCTTTGCTGGTCTGGCTGTTCCTGATGGCTGCCTTTATAAAAGGAGAATAGAAAGGAAGATATTACAAAAAAATCACAAAAACATAGAAAAGGGACATTCCAATACTTTCTCCATGTTAGAAGTTGATTCTAATGTAAACATCCCATAAGCTTGTCTTCATGGAAAATGTTATGTTTCTCCCAGTGTGTTATTTTGATTCCAACACTGTTACATATGATATAGTTTTGTTAATAAAGTAGCAGTGGGAGCTGTTATTGATAGAAATATGCACCTAAACTGTAGTGAGTTTATTATATTTTCCTTATACATTTTTAATATTCTCAAAAACATTGTTCCCATGCTATTGTTTAGGGTTCATTACAAATAGCCAACTACAGCAAGTGAAATATGTCAGTGACTTTCACCATGAGTGTGGTTGTGCAATTCACAATAAATCATTAAACATGCAAAAACTATAAAAACATACAATACAGACTACATGTCTGCAAGTGCAGTGAGCAAAGTGCAATTTTGAGCACAATCACCATGTTTCCATGATTATCACAATGCAGCTTATTAAACCAGAATTCCAGCACGGGTGTAGTTACAAGGGGGGATACGCTCGGTGCAATTGTGCCGTGCCTAATTGTCAAAACAACTGCAACAACATGTGCGCTTCTTCACAAATCTGGTGGAATTGCAGCTAATATTTTCGCCATTTCGCGTGCAAGTGACATATATGTGCACCCTATTCTTTCAGTGTAATTGAACTGCTGTGGGAAGTGTGCATTTTGACACAAGTACCATTAAAAAAGTGGTTTTGTGTGCAACTGACTTCAAGGAACCAAACATTACCCTATACATATTTAACATCCACTATAGTTTAATGGGTGTTTCTACTATAACTGTATACAGGGTAACCCTTTTGAAATAAAAAATAATAAAAGTGGTATAAAGGTGATACCTTTATTGGCTAACTAAGATAACCATAGCAAGCTTTCAGAACATTTTAGTTCCTTTTTCAAGCTGTTTACTACAGCTGTAGTTTCCCTTAGTATGAATGCAAAACTGGGGTGTATGGTGTAGATTGTACATGTGACTGGATGGAATCTAATTGGATGGACTAGTAGGGTAGCACACAGGATACCTATGGGGACCATATAAAAAGTATTTCCAACAAAGTTTTTTTAAGCAGTACAAAGACAGGCTATGGCTACACTGCAAACTGCTTCTTTCAGATCAATGAGTTATAAAACAGGCATTAGATTTCAATAAAGGACAATCAGCATTTGCGAGGTGAGTAATGTCTAATACAATTTTTACAATCTCATTACTATGGAAACACACTGGATTGACACTAAGTAATTCTTAACAAGCCCCTTTATAACAAATTATAATTACCTTCTTCTACTGAATTAATAACTGCATTTCTGTCATTGCCATGTATATTCTGACAGCATTTGGATAAAAGATCAGGATGTAATCTACTAAAAAAAAATTTCCATTCTTTCTGAAGTATTTTTACTTTTCCTAGCTATGTCTATAGTACATTATAAATCAATTTATTGTTTACCCCTCTAGCACTAGAATGGCATGGTCTGGAAAGCACAACAAATGCAATAGAACAATCCCACACATGGTTTGAAAAAACAATACAACTTGCAGAAAAATCAGTGTTGAGGAATGCAACATTCTCTCATCATCAACTCAGCAGAGGTAAACAACACAAGGATTTTGTCAGCATTAACAATATTAAATAGAAGTAGATCAGTAAAAATAGAGACCAGTCCACTCCAGTGGACAAGTAAGATAGCTCACAACAATCTGCCTATTTAATATCTCCTTCCAAATCTTCTTCTACAGGAATATGCTCAGGGTCTGACTATAGGGTTTAACAAGTGCCATTTGGATAGAGGTAGTCCCTATCTAGAATGTTAGGGAGAGGTTTCTGCTTAGTACAAATATAGCATATTGCATGGGGCTTTACATAAAGGCCCTCCTTTGGTTTGCAAATAAGTTTTAACTCATATACTATATAGTTATATTTTAGGAAAGCAACGACAAAGAATTCATGTCCCTTCAACTATCAGTCCACTGTAGGTTGTACCATATATAATACAAATGGAAAAAGAACACTGCTTGCCTGATAAAAGGGGGCTACATATCACCTTAATTTATGTTGTAAATCAGTCAAACTGTTATGTATATCATAATTTCTATGGATAAAGTAAAAGCAAATCCAGGTAAATGTTTAGCAAACATCCACATACAAACAATACAGTGAACTCAATACAGAGTCATATGTGCTGGAAAGAAGGTGCATAAGACATGATGCATTTAAATATCTCTTTCATGTAATAAATAATTTTATTGCTGGTAAAACTTGTTATTCCATCATAATATGATACAACAAATGATTTGGTTGCACTGAAATCTGGATCATATACTAACAAAGCTATTGTGGGCCCAGAGAAAGCACATATCCTTGGCATGGATTAAACAGAAATAATAGATGGAGCCATTATTTGAAAATAATAACTACTTGCCATGTCCATTCTGGGGTATCTCTGAAATCTGCCCTTAAGGGCAACTCTGCATGATTGGCTTAGAGCATGGTGCAATATGAAGGTCTATGAAAATAAAGCAATGACTGGCTACAATGATTGCTGTTGTAGGGGTGATTATGAATATAACAAATGTCCAGTGATCTTTGTGATTACATCAGTAATAAGCCATGAAAAAGTATTCATCTTAAGAAATAATCTTCTGTAATTTTTTTTCCGTAATAAAGCCAAACAGTGATACTGTATGACTATGCACTGGGGATATGTTACACTGTTTTTATCTCCTAAAGCAGCATAAATCTTTATATAGTAAATTCAGTATCAGAAGAAGCAGTGGCAGCCTCATTTTTTTTGACGTGATACAAATCTTGCAGATTGTTTGCAACATGAATGTGTGATATTACTGCAGCTTTTCTATTGTGGAGGGAAAAAATACATAATTTACCAATGATAGTAGCAGTAGAAGACATTTTTAAAAGGCACCAACATGGATTCAGGCCCAGGCTGGGATTCAAAATAGCCCCTGGCATATTAAACACACAGAGGCCAAACAGAGTCAGCCTACTAAACAGTGACTGTCTAAGGTACCTTACAGCATTTGCTAGAACCCACAGAATGTGAGCTTAGGCCTGCATAGATTTTACAGTAACTACAGATATTTTTATGTGCAGTTACATGTTTTCCAAAAGATTTTGCAAGTCTCTGAGAGTTTAGCTCAGTTTTAATTTAAAATGAAAACTATCATGAAAACCGCAGGAGCTCCTCAGCAGTAAAACAGAATATCTTTTGTAAAAACCCCAGAAATGAAATTCGTACAGTCATTCTTCTTGAAAACTCTCAGACTTTCTTGTCTGATGTGAAGCCAAAGGACTGCGGGAAATGTAATTTAGTTCATTTATTCTGTTTGATGAATATTTTATCTCCTTTGTTACAATCTGTAAATAAATTTACATGAAAAGCATTGTGAGTGAGGAGAACCTCTCCATATTTGCATGCATATTGTGCAGATTTACTAATGGTTTGCATTTGCGTAAATCTACATATACAAAAAGAAAAACCGGACATAGAATCATCTAAAGCAGTGCTGTCCAACTTCTGTTGTACTGAGGGCCGGAATTTTTCTGACCTACGTGTTGGAGGGCCGATAATGGAAGCCAGTTTTGACCACTCCCCTTTTTGAAACCGCACCTACTTGAAGCCACACCCATGTTATCACATGACCATACCCATATTAATGGTTGTAGTACAGCAAAAACCTGCCATACTCTGCCTGCCCTACCCTGCCTGTGTGCCATACTCTGCCTGCACTACCCTGCCTTGGTGTGTGCCATACTCTGCCTTCCCTACCCTGCCTGTGTGTGCCATACTCTGCCTTCCCTACCCTGCCTGTGTGTGCCATACTTTCACTGTGTGTGCCATTCTTGGCTGGTTTGTGCCAAACTTGGCCTGTGTGTGCCATACTCTGCCTGCCCTACTCTGCCTGTGTGTGCCATACTCTGCCTTCCCTACCCTGCCTGTGTGTGCCATACTCTGCTTGCCCTATGCTGCCTGTGTGTATGGCAGCCTACAGTGTCACAATGCTGGCACTGCTCCTACAGTCTGCACAATAACTATATATTAAAAAACTTTTTAATTGCAGTACCACCTCAGTATATGTTCTTTTTGTAGTATGCAGGGATTATTTGTGGGTTTCTACTGCTCCTGAGGTGTGAAGAAGTGAACAAATGGGGGTGATTACAGCCTTAGCCTGAGGTGTGAACACTGCAGGGGGTGAACAATGCAGAGATTAAAAGGTGTGTACAACACAGGGGATTACATATTTAAACAATACAGCCTGATTATAGCCTGAATCTGAGGTGAGAACCATGCGGGGCGGGGCAGTTAATCACAGTACTGATACCATTTAAAGCTTACACAAGAGTAAGCCATCAAAGCAGCCAGACAGGTGGGGGGCCACACAGAAGGGGGTCGCGGGCCGCCAGTTGGACAGCACTGATCTAAAGCAAAAGTTTTTCCTCTACATTACATTTGCACTAACATTCTATAAATTTGGGAGCACTGATTTCATTTGTTGAAATTATTTGTTATTAATGGCATGGAAATTGTGCTTCCAGATATATCAAATCTAAGTAGAGCAAATGTGTTATCATTACTGAGATATCTGAAAAAACTGACCTTTGGGGGTAGATAATATTCATTGTAGGTTAAAGGTTATTCATTAATTCATACTATATATACCCATACTGGTATAATGTAAGGTGCATACCTTTATGAAGTAGGAGTTGATGTAGATTGGCAATTTGTGAATTCTGGAAATTGCCAAAGGGGCTGCTGTAAGATGCCATAGACACTTACTATTTATGGGGCCTGTGAGGGACTGTTTGGGCCTCTGTGTACTTGAATTGCCAGGGGCTATTTTGAATCCCAGGCCTGATGTAGATATAGTTACGGCAAGCAGTCAGTCTGCAGCAGGTAGCCCATTTGAGATTGCAATAGAAAAAAAGTAGCTATGGTCTTATTAAAAAAATATGTTTTGTGGTTAATAATTCTTTTTTTTCAAATAAATCTATCATGCCATTTAAACTTATAAGCAATTGAAAATGCATTGAAAGTGGTTTGCAATAAAACAATCAAACATTTCTGAAAATATTAACTATACTGAATGCTGTTATCATTCTATTAATTATTATTGACAATTACAATAATGTTGGTTGTTTGACGATTTCTAATATAAATATTAATTTTAATGTCATTTGGCGAACGATTCTACTCCCAAAAGGTTTGGCACAATTGTTTTTTTATATATTATTGCTATACACAGTGTTTCAATCTGATTATTGTTGTAATCCCATGCCAAATATTCTCTCTATATTGAGTCATTTGCAGTGTACGGCACCTGAGATTGAAATGTCACAAGCCTCTGAGTCACACTATAAAAATCATCTCACTGTTCGAAATTTAAACCTAAAAACATATACCAACAGGGACTTTTCAGTTTTTCACAAAAATTAATTGATTTACCCATACAGAATATAAAAAAAAATTATCTGAAACCTTTTCACATGAAGTGGCAAATACTATCTATATATATATCTATCTCTATCTCTCTCTCTCTCTCTCTCTCTCTATATATATATATATATATATACAGTACTGTATATATATATATACAGTATACTATACTATCTCTCTCTCTCTCTCTCTCTCTCTCTCTCTCTCTCTCTCTCTCTCTCTATATATATATATATATATATATATATATATATATACAGTATATATATAGTATATATGTAGTATATATGTATATATGTAAGGTTTAAAAAGTGGTGGATCATAAAAAATACATCAATTGATGTGAATCATTTAGTATCACTTTCTGCAGTACTGCTGAACTGGGATTGAGTTAGCCATTTTTTTATTTTGAGTACTTTATAATATGAATACTGACAACTTGGAAGAGTTACTATATGATTCTAGTCATAAAAAGCAACTCTCATCTTCCATTCTTATCATTTCATTTCATTAATCTCCGTCGTTCATGTGCTCTCTTTTGCCCTGCTGATGTAACCCTGCTCTAATTACCATATAATCTGAATGACTAAATCCCTGTATCTGAACCAGAAGTGAAGGTAGCCATACACTTTACAATCCGCCAAACTAGTAGATCTTCTCTCGATATGCCCACTTAAGGTGGGTGATATTGGGCTAATGCAATTGTTTGTCCCTAGGGGGGACTGAGGACTGCATAAATGAGCCAATGTGGTCCTTGATCCAATGGAAAAATCAAATATGCTCAATCAAGATCTGACCAATTTTAGGTCAGACATCGGGCGGCTAGCTTCATTTCTATCCTTCTTGCATGTCATGCATCCTTTTCCTCATTTACATCTATGATACACATATGCATGTTCTAGCAATACTAAAGGCTTAATATGGCCATACATGGCAGACCCTGGCAGAACATGGTGGACTCCCAACTGGCCTACCGGACCAATATCTGGCCGAAAATTGGGTAAACCTTGATCGGGGCAGCTTCGATTTTCCGTCAGATTTTCCCACATCAGCTCGTAGATGCGGCCCCCAATCTTATGGCACCTATGCATGCCGTTGTAATTGGAACTAACCCAATTCAAATTAGCCCAATATCACCCACCTTTAGGTTGGCATATCGGGAAAATGAGCAAATTTTCCTGTATATGGCCACTTTAAGACATCAGAACTGCATTAATGCAAGTACAAATTTTAGTTGCTCTGTACTGCATGTACAGTGCCCATTATACACTACTATCTGTCAGTCTGGTTTATCCTAACACTACTAGAGTTGCCACCTGGCCAGTTCTCTTACTGACTTGGCCAGTTATAATGATGATTGATGCCAATGTTATTATAGGAAAGATAGTATTTTTTTAGTACAGGTGGCAAACCTAAACACTGCTGATCCTTTTGTCCCCAGCAATACCCAATGGTAAAGATATTATCAGTGGTGGCCTCAAAGTCGCAGCCCACAGGCTAAATGCAATGAGAGGTGAATTTGCCTCTACTCAGTGAGAAAAAGAACTATTGCTTCTTACTGCATCTGTGTGAATTTCTGATTGTATTTCTAAACTCATTCATAAAACAAACTATACATGTAAAGAGAATATAAACAATTTCATAATTCCATCAAATATTAATTACAATTATCCTTTCATGTATTGTTTTGCTGCAGTGGTCCTTTCACGTTTGAAACTGCATCTTTGTTTCATTGTTATTTTCTTAGTGGGGTTTCTGGGCTAGAGCACTGTAATCTCTGTTAAAAGGAAATTAAGAAAAACTGTCTTCCATGAAAGGCAACTCAAGAACAAGTTCCTAAAATAAATTCAGAGTAAATTAAAATAAAATAGGAATGGCCTATATTTCAATGACAGATAAAAGCAACCAAGGTTATTTTATTTCTGCCACCAGCCATAAATGACAAAGACAGGCTTTTTCTCTCTTTATGATAATAGTATCCTGACTCCAAATCAATGCCAATAAAGTTACAAGTCTCTTCCCATCTTTCACATCTCATGTGATATTTAAAGAGCTAGTGTGTGCGCCTGTGTCACATCGACAGGGAAAGGCACATTGCTTTTAAAGAGGAGCTAAGCATATGAAATGAAGTATTTCCTATGCAGATCAGTCTATAACCTGTAGCAATATGGAAGGATAATTTAAATACATTGAAGCCAGACCCTGTTTATATAAACAAGATGTTTTTTTCATTTTCAAATATACAATGTCCTACTTACAATTACAATGGTGTATTTTTCAAATTTTCCAATATCTGCCTTTGTATGGGGCCCTCCATCAATCCTCCCCAACCAATATCTGGCCAAAAATCGGGGGGGGGGGGCAATTTAAATTGAACCTGCTGTGGAAGAAATGGTGGTGCTTAGTGGGCTAAAGCTTTTATTTAAGAACAAAACTATTTCTTGCTACATGATGGGCTCTCTTTTAAAGCAGAGAAGCAGGGGTGATTAAAGGAAAGGACTGATGTATGCCAGCTGTAAACTGAGTGTGCATGCCTAAAGGAATCACCTTAGGTTTCAGAGCTCTGGGCTTTTGTACTCATTATTAGCAAAAATTGATTCCCTGTACTCATTCTTAAATATATGGAACTAAAGATTAACTGTGCTATATAATATGAGCTGCTTAAAATTACCTCATGTATACATGTATGTATGTATGTATAACTTTATTTATAAAGCGCCACAAGGGTACGCAGCGCTGTACAGTCTTACAGAATACAAAATTACACACAGGGAGGACGAGTGATATAATAAATAAATACAATAAATACATATATGTATATATATATAAGTGCCGTGTGGTATGAGACACAGTAGGAAGGAGGTCCCTGCCCCATAGAGCTTACATGCACAAATGATTGGTATATAGAAGTGGTTTAGTTTTACCACAATTTGCATCATTCCCCTAGTGACAGCATTATTTATTGGACACTAGAGGTTTGAACATTTTTTCCAAGATTACCTTCTATACTATTAATAATTTGTAGTTTTCAAAAGCCCAGGCAATGGCTTAAATCAGTGCTGTCCAACTGGCGGCCCGCGACCCCCCTCTGTGTGGCCCCCCACCTGTCTGGCTGCTTTGATGGCTTACCTTTGAGTAAGCATTAAATGGTATCAGTATCACTGATACCTGCCCCCCTGCATGGTTCTCACCTCAGATTCAGGCTGTAATCCCTCTGTATTGTTTAAAAATGTAATCCCCTGTGTTTTTCACACCTTTTAATCCCTGCATTGTTCACCCCCTGCAGTGTTCACACCTCAGGCTCAGGCTGTAATCACTCCCATTGTTCACTTCTTCACACCTCAGACATAGGTACTGTAGGCAGAGTATGGCACATACAGCCAGCATAGGGCAGGTAGAGTATGGCACATACAGCCAGCATAGGGCAGGTAGAGTATGGCACACACAGTCAGGGTAGGGCAGGCAGAGTATGGCACACACAGTCAGGGTAGGGCAGGCAGAGTATGGCACACACAGTCAGGGTAGGGCAGGCAGAGTATGGTACACACAGTCAGGGTAGGGCAGGCAGAGTATGGCACACACAGTCAGGGTAGGGCAGGCAGAGTATGGCACACACAGGCAGGGTAGGGCAGGCAGAGTATGGCACACAGAGGCAGGGTAGGACAGGCAGAGTATGGCGCACACACAGACAGCATAGGACAGGCAGAGTGCTGCCTGTGTGTGCCATACTCTGCTTGCCCTATGCTGCTTGTGGGAGGTGAACCTGGCAGGGGTTTGTTGTGGGAGTTTGTTAGCAGTTGGAAATAGCCATTAAATGGTCCCTAAGGTGTGTAATTATGTACTGGGGGTTGCTCTGCTATCCACAGGGAAGGAGGAGGCATATGGAATTTAAGGGTATATCTTAACATGACATAATTCTTTCACATATGAATGATGGTTGATATCCCCACAGTAAGGACCAAGCATTTGGGATTTTGCTGTTCTACCACCATTGTGATAAAATAGGTGTGGTTTGAAGTGGGTGTGTTTTCAAAAAGGGGAGTGGTCAAAACTGGCTTCCATTAGTGGCCCTCCACCACGTATGGTAGAGAAATTTCGGCCCTCGGCACCGTAGAAGTTGGACAGCACTGGCTTAAATGATCCCTTGGAATGGATTGTTACATTTAAGCATTAATTATTGTTTGGCAGTTTTTCTAAGGGGGTTAATAATCAAGAAGTTAAACTGTTCACTGCTACAGCGCTGCGTACCCTTGTGGCGCTTTATAAATAAAGTTATACATACATACATACATACCATCACGTGGACTATTATATTGACCACTACTTTTTTAAGTAATAGGGGGTACGCAACTGCACTGGGTTTAGTTGCCCAACATTCTATAGAGCGCGAAACAATTTTTTGGGCATGCTAAATAAGGGCTGTGATTGGCTATTTTTTAGCCCCATGTAAACTGCTAGCCTGCAGGAGGCTCTGCTTGGAGTAAAACTGTGTCTCTGGGCTTTCAAAACTTGTCTCCATGTCAGAAATGTAAAAATGGCACCTACTTTGAGGCCCCTGGGAGCAACATCAAAGGGGGTTGTGAGCAACATGTTACTCATGAACCACTAGTTGGGAATCACTGTTCTTATGTTAGACCTTGCAATCTAGATATAGGTTTAGTCTTGTGGAAACTGCCATTGTCACAAAGCTTTTGCTACTTGATAGGCCCCTTTCACATAGTCACGGGTGGTGAACCTGTTTAGGTGGTGTGGCATGAAGTCACTGAGGGTGATTTTATGAGCCAAATAATCTATAAATGGACACTGACTAGCACAAACAAGTCCTGTATATGTCCCATAGTATGTACAAAGAAATACCACAAAATTACACCAACGCAGATTTTCTGATGTCATAATCACAATTCTGCATGAAGTTTTGAGGGAAGAGTGGGACTTAATTATTTAACGCTATAATCAGAGTTTATTGTTACAACCTGCTAGTAATGCTTACATTAGTAACTGATCAAGAGACAGGTTCCTGGTAGAAAACAAGTAGTACAGTACATTTCAAACTGCTGATTTTATTCTTTTAAGAAGATGCATGGCAAAACATACTTTAGCTTTTATTTGTATCAATATATACATTTAAATGGATATTTAAAGCAAGGTTATATATTTGTTTAAGCTGAAGTCCTAAAAAAATAATGTTCATCCTTTATAGTGATATGGAGTTACCTTAAGATAAGATAATATGGAAGTCTGCCGTGCCCCCTCTGGCCTCTATCTTCCCATGGTGTGAGAAAGCTTGCATATTTACAGTGGGAAACTGGCAGGCTGCCTTTTGATGGGAAGATCTAAGAACTGTTGTGGAGAAACAAAAGATTGTTTTCAGGAAGGAAATGTCTGTTGTTGATGTTCTTGCTTAGTGCTTAGTCTCATCCAAACACAGCAGGATAATTGCATACAACACACAGGTTCTGGCTGCAATGCCACAATGAAAAACTACAACAAATACATAAAAAAAGCATTATTCTATTTGAAATCAGCAAGGTTTTCTTTTTTCCCTTTGATAAATCTGGTGCAGGGTTATAGCTGAAGCTCTGCAGCCAAATGACGTGATGAATTCCGTACCCGCTCTCATATAGTGACAGTATCCCTGGGTAATTCCACCAGCCAAATCTGCAACTTGATTAGATCTTGTCACGGCTGAAAACAGATTAAAAAATTAAAAGTGAAATACTTTATCTGAAAGAAAACATTTACGCCCAGATAAATAAGCAGTGGTGAATACATTTGCCAGACGATGGAATTCATAAAAAATATGATGCTACATATTCATTATGAGAATGTTTCCGCTTCTAAAATAATGACTATACATTATTTGTCATAACAGCTCTGCAAATTGCTTTTTCATCTGTGTGAAAGCCCATTTATTAGCTGTAAGGAAATGCTCACCGCTTGGAAAAAGCCTTTTTTTGGGGGGGGGAACATATTGTAATAATGTTAAAGAACAAAACTCATTTATTTTAAACTAAAATACTACTAACATTATATGGTATGTTCTTGGCATATTTAGATAGTTAAATTCATAATGTTATATAAATGCAGAGCAATGTTGTATAATGAATAAAGCAGAGATATCAGAACAAAAGAATAAAATCATGAAAAAACAGGGTTGAACATCTAAATACTGTGGCCTGGTAAATATGATAGATATGGTATTGTGGAGCTTAATTAAGACACAAAGTATATGAATAGGGTTGTATGTTAAAATAGATATTGGTATTTTGTAATTATGAAGCTGTTGGACTGAATGTTTATAGGTGATCTATCGTTGCCATTTTGTATTGCATTTTTAAGGTTTTTGTTTCTAGCTCTAAACCTTGAAAGAAATCGTGCCACTGATAAAGTAGGAGAAATCCAGTTCAGTGTTGTAACGCAACAGGGTGAAAAACGCTGTTGTGTGTAGTTGAGAGGCACCTTGGATTGTAAGCTCAGCTAGATGATTAATAATATGAATGATTTATAATCTCGGAGAGTTATTGGCACTATATAAGCAGAAATAACATGATAACAAATGCATTGAAATGATAAAACGTCTATTTATTTGAAAGTCATATTGAAGTTAAATGCAGATTTATCCATCTTACTCAGCAAATATGATAATGTAATTTACAGATTACATGGGAATATTGTTTTAATGCCATCCTGAAATACAGTGGTTATACCTTACTTCTAGTTAGAGAATGAGCCATAAAGCACTTTGTATCATTTAGAAGTATTTTTGTTTATACAGCAATTATTTGTGTTAAAACCCTTGAAATTCTTCATTTTAATATTAATTCATTATGGAGTGCTTCAGTTTAGGGGGTTCCTGGAATACCAGAGCAGTTGATATTTATGGAATATCTTGTTCAGGTTTGGTAAATGCGAGAGAGGTGGTAGAGAGAGACATATGGATCATCTGCTCTTTTATAATGTTGTTCAGGAGGTCATTCAAAGCAAATCAACAGTCCTCTATATTTTATTTATTTCCCATAACCTAATTAAGTCCACAGCAGGAAGCTACTTTGCAGTTAATGGCAATTAAGAAAGATGTAATTACCATGGGCTCCCTTCGGCTTCTTCATTTACTTTTTCATATAAACTGCCCCAGCAGCTTCATTGTTTATTTGCCCCCACAAGTATATACTTATTAATTTAATAACAATTTAGATACCTGTTCTCCTTATGTAGATTTCTAAAAGCTACTAGGTCTACTTTATTTCATATAAACTGTTTTGGGATATTTTAGCACATAAATTGTGCCCATATTGCCTTTAGCCAGTTCATTTTATTTTTTCATTTTATGGTTCAGTGAGCTTTTAGGCAAGTAACACTATTACTATCGAGGGAGCACATATCTAGTATAGCTGGAGGGCCTTAAATACTAACTAGATAGAACCAATGTTTTAACCTGTTTGTTTCCATAGAAGCATAGAAGTAAAATGTTCAGCTAATAGATGCTGCTGCACTGGAGAATATTATGCCCCATGTCTCAGTTATGAGCACATTCAGTTCTTCTTCTTTCCAGTCATTCACACAATTAATACTCCAGAGCTTATTGACTAAAGCTTTAAGGGAAAAGCAGAAAATTACGTTTTGTACTGTTAGAAGCCCATCACATATTATTTTTTTTCATGCATGCAATGTCTTGTAGGCATGTTATCTTTCTGTAAATGTTATTTACACTCCATTCGTAGTTATTTGTCAACTGTTAGCTCACTGTCCCTAAGGGCCCTACATGGGAGTTTCTTTTTTTATTTTTAGACACCACTTTGAGATGCAGGCTTGGGCACACTTAAGCACAGGAACTAACTGATTCCATTTTATTTGCCATTGGCTTGGGTGAGATCTGCTATTTAGCACAGTTTCGTTTCATTGCATTTTTTATGGCATATCGTCATTTCTGCAGTGTGGAGCATTTTCATATGCATTTGAGTATGTTTTTAAATACATAATATCGTATATAGGATAGCAGTTTATGGGGGCTACTAATAAGCACATGGTGAAGCTGCAGAATGCTGTAAGACAGCTGTCCATACAATATAATCTATTGAATCCAAGCAGAAATGTTTTTTCTATATTTATTTTCTGTATATTTTATTACCATTTTACAAACCCAGAGAACAAATAGTGTAAAGTGGAATTTTTATTTGCACTTTCGTATTAATTAAAAGCCCAATTTGCTTTACTACACTACCGAACTCTCTTCAGAGGATTATTCTCCCTGTTCTGGGATAAGGAGATTCTCAGCAAGTGATTTTTGTTCTTCTTAAAATAGTAGAACTTATTTCCCTAGCTGTACTAACAAGTCAATATGAAATATTAATACATGTCAAATCTGGGCAAAATTCCATAAGCACCAACTTTTCTAGGCTTAGATAATGAATGATTTCAGCTTGGTATATTTTTTTTCCAGTATGAGTTTAGAATCATACCTCACTGTATTAAGATCTACCCTTTGGTACAAAATGTGTTGGTGCTTCATAAATAAATTATACAGTAGGAGCAGGTAGTACAGCTATTCAGAAGGGTAAGCTGGGCTTAGAGATTTCGTTACAATCAACATAGGTGACTAATAGGCCCTTCAGATAGGCAGAAGAGGTGTATGGGAAGAGGAAATGACAAGGCTAGGAGGAGCAGCTGATAGGTGTATCACAGTTTAGGAAGGAAGTGAGGAGGTGCTTTTTTAAGTGCTGGGAGCGGAGGAGGGGCATCCCCTAGGCCAAAAGGCCCCAGAGGCTAAAGATCAAAAGCAGTGTCGCTCCTACCTGCCTATTAGGATTGTTTGTTGGTTGTTTAGAAATGAAATGTTTTAGGTAGAGGTGATGGTTGTTGTTTCATAAACTTTGTTACAGTGGGCAGGGAACGCTTACCACTTGGTGGCTTACAGTATGCCAGTAATTATTACAGCTTAGTAGCCAACTGACTGGCTCACTGCAGGAGTGGGTCCTGCAATCTGACAATTGGTTATCTGGCTTCATTTGCCCACTTACTCCCTTTGGGTTAGATTGGCCTGCATGTGTTAGGTACCTGGTAGTTGAGCATTTCTTAAGGGGGCATTCTTGGTAAATCATTGTGTATGTTTGTAATTATTTACATTTGTCATGTTATTGGTTAATAAATGCTGTAGCCTTTTTTAATCATACACTGGATGTTATTATTTGTCTCCTTGGGATAAAGTGGGGGAAGAGTTGTATGTTGTATGTTGACATTGCCCCCATGATAATTATTTAGGTAGCCTTCCCAAATAATTCATGCCTATGATTAAGTGCGGGTACGCACGAAACACGTCAGGTGTTCTGGGTTTTTAAGAATGTAAATAAAGTTCAAGTTTTATCCATTTTATGGCTGACCATGGTGCTTTGCGAGCCGCTTTCTTCAGAGATTTGAGTTTGCTCCTTTGGGCTATGGGTTCGGGGCTCAAAGCACCCGAACCAAATTTCGGCTTCGGTGAGTGTGTGTATATTTATGTGATCTTCACTGCATGTGTACTAGCATTTGAAATATTTGGCAGGGGACCTGGGGTATATACACCCAGGTCAACACCTGTTTTAGGTAAAGATTTTTGTCTTTAACTTTGATTCCTTTTATAAATTGTTTAATTAAACTGTGTTAGCACACTATATATATGTAAACTTTACTAAATTGGGTGTATTCTTTGAAGATTTAGCCTTCCCAAATAGACATCAGCTACTATAGATTCATATATAAGCATACGTTCTCCACCATCTGCCCCCTGTAAGTTGGGGTATTGCATACATACTGCTCATTAACTGGAGCTACATGCCAAACATGTCACTGTGTGTATGTCAGGGTGGGTTAGCAGAAAATCGGAGTTGGGTGGCATTGGTGATAACTATGACTAAATAGCATATTATCACCTCGTAAATCACAGATAGAGCTTAAAGTCTTTTTCATGAAGTGAATTTTCAGGTGTCAACCCTTAATGGGATAAGAATGACTAGCTGCATAGTACAAGGTAAAAATGTAACGTGCATTTGTTTAACAGGATTAAGGTTAAACAAATGGTTATCCCCAGATACTACAAAAATAATTAGTGACAAATGAGATGAAATGAAACAAATAATAATCAATGCTTTCACCTTTCTTTCACAAATGTGCAAAAGATGAAGCCAGTAATTAAAGGCACCCATTAAGCAACTTTGTCAAGTGGGCCAGATGGATCAAGATAAACTGGAAATGTAATTGGCACTTACAGCTGTACTGTGAGCAGTACTTTCAGTCTAAATGAGCACAGTGAGTAAACTTTAGTTCTTTTTGGAATGAAATTGACAGCAACGTTCTCATAAATGGAATTGAAGAAATCAGAAAACACTTTGTGACCCAAATGTGCACATTGTAAAACTCATTGCTACAAAGAAGAGACTGGCAGAAAACAAAGATTTGTTACCAGTTCTGGCACATAGACCTTTTTACTGTTGCTTGGAATTGCTGTTGTTTAGGCTTGTGTTTTATATCATTTAAATGACACAGGACCTGATTTATCAAGCTTTGAACTTGAGAACACAGAGGTATTTACAGCAGTTTGCTATAATATGCTATTTATTAAAACTTTCCTGTCACATTCAAACATTCACTGACAGGAAAGTTTTGAACAAATTACACTTATCAAAAGCTGATACCTGTATCAATGTCCCAGAATATGTGTGCGCACCTTGAGCAGTGAGCACCATTTTGCTTAAAGGCTAGTAAAGAGTTAATCTCAAGCTGCAGGCATACCTTCAGTTGACTCAATAGTGCCCTTAAGTCTCCCCATATTTCACCTGTTCAGAAGATCTGAAGCCAAACAGGAAGAAAAAACACTGAGCAGTGTAAAGAAAGTTCCCATAATGCCTCACTCCTGCACAGACACCCAGACCAAGTGAACATGCTCAGTTAGTAAGACTATGGGGCACATTTACTAATCCACGAATCCGAATCATGAATGGGAAAAAATCGTATTGGAAATGAAAATTTCGTAAGATCGCAAATATCACGAAAATGCTTACCAAAAAAATCGTATTAGTCACGATAATATCATATTGGCGATCCAAAAGTCACGAAATTTTACCGAACAATTGTAAACAGCGGTAAAACCTTTCCGATTTTTTTGTGCAAACGTCCGAAAAAGTCGTGCGCCGTCCGAAAAAGTCGTGCGCCGTACGAAAAGTCGTACGGACGCCCGAAAAAATCGACGAAAATATGCTCGGAGCGTTCGCATGAACGCTCGCGCGTTCGTGCTTTTGTAAATGTGCCCCTATGAGTCAGCTTCCTGCTGATTGGCTCAGATCCACATTCCTAAGGGGGATAGTGAGTTCTTAGGATTCTTGAGGGAGGGGGAAGCAGGAAAGAGCAGAGAACAGAAAGCTGCATGTCTCTGGCACAGGAATTACAGTCACAACTAATATTTTTTTCAGAGAAGTCAGTGCAGTGTTTCTGTGAGTGCTTATGGCTGTATTTACATAGACCTTTCTGATAAAGCTTACTTAGTTTTTACCTTTCTTTCTCCTTTAATAGGCTGGTAGTACTGGGAGATGCTCAGAGTCAATGCTTGCCCCTAACACCCATTCAAAATCTCACTCCCTGATGCAAATCTGATGTAGAGGAAAGGATTTAGAAATGTTTTTCATGGTTTAACAAACAGCTCTGGCTCAAAACCCATATTTATCAATGGGAGAAAGTTAGATAGTTAACCATTTGATAAATACACTTCTAAAAATCACATGGGAATGAATAAAAAGTGGGTGATTTTTCATTATATAATCTCATTATATATATATATATATATATATATATATATATATATATATATAAAAAAAAGAAACAAAAAGAGCACTCCCTACAAACAATCAAGTGCCCAAGGTGCTGGCCAGAAGTTTATGTAAATGAAGAACAGACTGCCGCACAAACAAGGACTTTAAAAAAAGAACAAAAAATCTTTATTAATCCAACATTTCGAACAGTAAGGGGCTGATTTACTAATCCACGAATGGTCCGAAGGCGTCCGAATGCGTTTTTTTCGTAATGATCGGTATTTTGAGATTCTTTCATAAATTGTCGCGACTTTTTCGTAGCCGTTACGACTGTTTCGCAAAATGTCGTGACTTTTTCGTAGCGTTACGACTTGTGCGAATTGTCGCGACTTTTTCGCAGCCTTTGCGTCGAGTACAAAAGTTTCGGATTCATTCAAGCTTCAGTATGGTGACTTTCCTTGGGCCAGGTTGGAGCTGCAGGGTGCCATTGAGCCCTATGGGAGACTTTCCTTGGGCCAGGTTGGAGCTGCAGAGTGCCATTGAGTCCTATGGGAGGCTTTCCTTGGGCCGGGTTGGAGCTGCAGAGTGCCATTGAGCCCTATGGGAGACTTTCCTTGGGCCAGGTTGGAGCTGCAGAGTGCCATTGAGCCCTATGGGAGGCTTCCAAAATCATGCTAAGTCTGAAATTTTTGCCCACAGTTTACGAGTGCTCAACACGAAAAAGTCGCGCCAAGATACGAACAAATCGTAACGGCTACGATAAAGTCACGACAATTCGCGCAAGTTGTAAAGGCTACGAAAAAGTCGCAACAATTTACAAAAAGTCGTAACGGCGACGGAAAAATCGCAAAAAATACGAAAAAGTCGCAAAATGTTCGTTTTCCAATCGGAATTTTTCCCATTCAGATTCGTGGGTTAGTAAATCAGCCCATAAACGTGTTCTTCTTCAGGGACAAACACTGAAGAAGAACACATTTAGGGGCTGATTTACTAAGACACGAATTCGAATCCGAATTGGAAAAATTCTGATTGGAAAACGAACATTTTTGTGACTTTTTCGTATTTTTTGCGAATTTTCGGCGCCTTGACTTTGCGGAAATTGTCGTGACTTTTTCGTTACCAATACAATTTGCGTGAAAAAACGCGAGTTTTTCGTAGCCATTACGATGCGCTCGTATCTTGTCGCGACTTTTTCGTATTGACTTAGCATGATTTTAGAAGCCTCCCATAGGACTCAATGGCACCCTGCAGCTCCAACCTGGCCCAAGAAAAGTCACCATACTGAAGCTTGAATGAATCCGAATCTTTCGTACTCGGCGCGAAAGCTGCGAAAAAGTCACGACTTTTCACGCAAGTATTAACGCTACGAAAAAATCATCAGATTTTGCGCAACATTCGGAATGGCAACAAAAAAGTCGCGACAATTAGCCGAAAAATCGCAAAATACCGATCATTACGAAAAAAACGCAATCGGACGCATTCGGCCCGTTCGTGGGTTAGTAAATCAGCCCTTAGTGTTCGAAACGTTGGATTAATAAAGATTTTTTGTTCTTCTTTAAAGTCCCTGTGTGTGCGGCACTCTGTTCTTCATTTATATATATATATATATTAGAAAAACCAGAGCACACCATTCCAAAAACCAACTGCCCCGGGTGCTGGCCAAATTTAGCAATAGAAGAACAGAGTGCTGCACATACAGCATACATAAAAAAATTATTTTAGATCCAAAAAAAAGATCCAACGTTTCAACCCCTAACAGTGCTCTCCTTCTCCCTGAGGAAGAGCACTGTTAGTGCTCAAAATGTTGGATCTTTTTCAATAAATATTTTCTGCTTTTCATCAAGTCCCTGTGTGTGCAGAACTCTATTCTTCTTTATATATATATATATATATATATATATATATATATATAAGATACAGGACCAGCACACTGTTTCTCATGAATAAAGATTATGCTTTTATTCCACCATCGTGCTGCAAATTCCAATGTTTCGGTCCCACTAGGGAACCTTAATCAAGATTATTAACCTAGTGGGACCGAAATATTGGAATTTGTAGCACGATGGTGGAATAAAAGCATAATCTTTATTCACAAGAAACGGAGTGCTGGTCCTTCCTATCATCTATAAATTAACAATTGATTGTGCACACTAAGTTTGGAAGGGGACTGTGTGTGGACTTCACTTTGAATATTTGCTTGTGTAGGTACAAATATTTGAGGTATTATTATAAATTCTGAATCAGTGAAGGGAAATGTGTATGTCTCTTAAAATTATTCCAAAGAGGTTTTTTTAGCTAATGTTCAGCTAAGCTGGCTACACAAAGGAAGCTATGTGACCTGTGGAACATGCATTCACTTTCCATTGAAGTAAATGAGTATTACCAGTTGAACTCCATCTGTATACACAGATTGCCAATCCAGTTTGTGTAGCGCCTACAGAGGCCAATATATACAAGTACTGTACATGGCCAGCTTTGAAAAGAAATATGTGTATACTAAACCCTTTTTTCTTGCACATTGTATTTATTATTGGGGCTACATTGATAATGTTTTAACGATATGGAAAGGCAGCAGTGATACAGTTTCAGGAATAATTAAACTCATCAGTTCCAATATTGTGCTATATCATAAGTACTGAGTGTCCTTCCTGGGTGAGATTATGTACTGATTGGTTTAAAAAACAACAAATTGGAACCCCATTTTACATTGTATGAGTTGTCATCCAATTGCCCTATAGAAGTCTCTACCTAAAACACAGTTAACAAGAAGAAATGTATCTGAGTAACCTTTACTCTGAAAGTGAAACATAAGACTACTATAAAGTGTGAGGAGCTGTAATTACCCATACCAGGATATATCCATCTAGCTAAACATGCACCCAATTAGGTTCCTATCTGGGACGCTGATAGGAAGGTAAGTAAAATGCCAGCACAGTGCTAAGGGAGTTTTTTGCACTGGCTGGTGCAGATTTCCTCTAATAGGAGCTCCAGCCTGGGAAAACTTTTTACTGGGTGGGGGGTGCCTAATATTTTGGCATGCCCTGGAGAAATACACTTTTGGCCTTCGGCCTTGTGCTTTTTTATGGTCATGAAACTCCTCAACGACTTATAATATCCCTATATTTTACAACAGGGGGTACATAATTTATTATAATACACAAGTTTTATTCACTATATAATAACACTGCCGTGCTCCCTCACTTTCCTGTGGTGTGCATGTCTATAAAGACCTTGCTAAGTCATAAAAAACAATGAACAAGGAAAGCTAAGAATGCTTTGATTAAAAGGAAATAATATTTCTTTTTGAAGTAGAAAGAACAGGACTTGAAATGAAAGAAACAAAAACACATGTTCACAACATTACTCTATTTCACGCTATTTTACTTAAAGTTACACAAAATTTACAGGCACAGATTAAAACCTTTTCCATGATTGTGCCACTATCTGAGATATTTTCTTGTAGACTTGGCTCTTCTAGCTTTAAAAATCTTATTTTTTAATTTAAAAAGCATCCCATGGTGTTGGAATTTTCCCTCCTAATGGTTAATTATAATAAAGTAAAAAGGGAAACTAATTTTTCTTTAAATGTGTTGATATTGAAAAAAAACATGAAAATAGCACCTTAATAACCATAATGTGTAAAAGATTTAACAAAAAATATGCAAAAAAGACCATTTTGACAATATCAATGAAATATATTTTAACCACCATAAGTGCTGTGTATAATTCAGTAGGATTTATACAGTATGTCATGCATGACGTGATGTTCCTGCTCAAAAATATAGAGTTTTATTTTACAATTATTGTTTGATTCTCCATTTCTTGGCTTTAGAAAATGTAATGACTGTTGGATATAGTCTCAAAAATATAGCTTTTTCTATAAGGAACCACATAATGGGAGGCGTTTAAAAGTCAATGGACATAGAACCCTGAGCACAATCTTCTCGACCACGCACATATATTTCACATGGGATTTCTTCCATTACCCGATCTTCTATACCTTGTTCAGGACAATCGTGGGACTGTTTAAAAGTATAGGTACTTTTCTTGAAGGTACTATTGAATGTTTTCATTGGCTGAGGCTGTGCAAAATCATTGCGGAACGGAAGGTCCATTGAGCTTAGGTTGGTCCTGCTTTGTTTTAAAGATGCTGTTGTTGACCCACAGTGATGGTCATGAATACATCGAGAAGTTGTGGATGAGCGCCTGGTTTTCTGATAGTTCTCTAGTTCCTCAGATAAATCAGCCAGGTCTGCAGAAATTTCTTTGTCCCTTAGTGAAAACAGCTCATAGTGGGGTGGATCAAATACCTCCTGAAATCCAGTTTTGTTAAATGTAGTCTTCCTTGCCATGATTTTTTTGCGTGGCTGCTTCACTTGAACAAGAATAGAAATTATGAGGAGGACTAAAACAATTCCAGATGTGATACCAATAACTGTCCCATGGGTCTTTGTGATTTGCTCAAACAGCCCAGCTTCTTTCTTTTCTGTAAAAAAAAAAAAATTGACCATTATTGGTAAAAATATGTATAATAATGCTATGAATAATTGCCAATAACTATGTGACATGGGTGTAACAAATTAAAAAAACAATCTGAAAATTACCTCTTTCCAAGTAAAACATATGAAAGGTACAGGATACCACATAAGCTATTGAGCAGTATACTAGGGCATTTCGCTACTACCGTGTTTTCCCGAAAATAAGACACTGTCTTATATTTTTTTAAGCTCCAAAAAATGCACTAGGTCCTATTTTCAGGGGATGTCTTATTTTTCCATGAAGAAGAATACAGTACACATTTATTCCATTGTTTGGGCAAGATTTATCGCCCAGCCCTATGTGGGTGTCTTATTTTCGGGGGGTGCCTTATTTTCTGAGGGCGGTGGAAAATTGGGGGGGTGCCTTACTTTCGGAGGATGTCCTATTTTCGGGAAAACAGGGTAAGAAATGCCTTCCCTCCCCACCTCAAAAAGAGGGATTGTTTGTCCGTACATTGCAATATACTTCAAGCTGGCCAACTACGTCAAAGTCATCCCTTCTGGCCAGTCCTACCCTAACTGACCTATATAAGTAATTTAAGATTAGTACTGAGCAAAGGGACTAAGTTTTACCTGCAACATGCTTGCGTATAAGGTTAAAACTCCCATATGGTTGCCCTTTTATTAGCTCCATTGGGATCACCTGACTGTAGTTGGCCAGCTTGAAGTATATTGCAATGTACGGACAAACAATCCCTCTTTTTGAGGTGGGGAGGGAAGGCATTTCTTAGTAGCGAAATGCCCTAGTGTCCAATTTCTACATATTGATAATGGGTGAGTGCAGAGGATTTTTTGCGGTTGTTTATATGTATTTTATGGTCACAGCCTCATTGCACCCCCGCTTAATGGTTTACAATTTAGTGGTTGAGCACAACTTTCCCTTTTTGTGTTATTGAGCAGTATATGCAATGCAGCACGACTGTGACACTCACTTGAGAAATAACGAAATCATGGCTGCTCGGACGTTTCAGTTTTTCTTCGATTTGCAACTCTTAAAATCCCATTTCAGCAGACACTGGGATTTTAGGAATTGAAGTACAGGGCTGTAACCCTGGTATTTACACTATAACATAGCAAATTGTTGAGTCATTTAGCTGATACCTTCTATGCCTACACCAAAAACTGCCATGAGGCAATGACTAAAAACACTATGATAAAAATGTATTCAGTTAGCAATGCTAAGGTATAATGCAGGCTTCTGATACAGTATGTTATCATGATATGCTCACAAAAAGAAACAATATTGTATAAATAAAATACATGAGCCATGCTGGGCTATCAAACACGGTCTCTTCCATTTGTAAAAAAAACTATGTTATAAGGAGAAATTCACATTTAATACTGTATTGTAGCACACATAACCTTTAGCAACCCCCCACCCCCACCCTATCTATATCATTGTTTCATGCTCCTGCGTATGGATGATTCAGGAGGCTGTGCTAGCATACAATGCAGTCTGCAGTTGCACACCCACCTTTGCAATGATTTTCATCCCAGGGGTAGGCACAGTTCTGAATACCGTTGCACACTAAAGAATTATTGATGCACATGTTGCTATGGCAAAAAAAAGTACTGCCGACACAGGGAGCTGCAGAGACAGAATGGGAAAGTAGATCATATGATGATGCCTTCATTTAATATTCAGTTTCACGCTAACTCCATTGTTTTGGCGCTTATGTATATTTCAGATCACATTTTTTCTTACAATAAAGACTCTTTATTGGCTTCAAAATATCGCTAGGAAATTGTTTATTATTTCAACTGTAAATTGGTACCTTTTCTCACATTCAGTTTTATGTGCAATAGAGACAAATAGGCTCACTCGGTATTTCTGTGTCTAGCATATATGCAGCCTGAGGTATATATTTAAATAGAGAAGGTGTTCCTTATTCCCTATACTTTAAAGAAAGCTGGCAACAAAGAGACAGGAAGTGTCATTTACTTTTAGTCCAATATCTGCCATATCTGGGAAACCAGAGCAACAGATCTCCTGCTGGAAAATCCATTCCATGTTAGTCCATATAAGTGGTCATGATGGAATAGGCTCAGTGGGTCCCCACTACCTCTTCAGTGATGGAGTCTCTGACATTATTGGTCATTTTATGTTATTCACAATGTGTTATTGGCTAATTTAGCCAGGTTGACCCAATACATTTGATGCGGGGCCAAAATAATCCTGATAAAGAACTGAGCAAATATATGCAAGACAATATTTTTAATATTGTCTCTATTTCAGTTGTTGGGAAGAATTCACATGGTAACATCTCATTTAAAAATAAAGGAGGAAAAATATACTCAGTTATAATAGGCTGTATGTTCATGTTTTTATAAGTGGACAGTTATATATATTTCCTTTATCTATACTGTTTTGCAAGCATAATGTTAATTGAGGATGATACCATATTTATAACATTCCTAGAATTTGTAGCTCAGATCACTGAAAGCCTAACACAACAAGGTCTTGAGAACTGTATAGTATATAGAAAATGACACAGCCAAGATCTAGCTCGGGTGTTGTTGGTTTTACAATTTAGATAATGCTACTGAACCCTAACTTTACTTACGTTCCACAAATGATGTGAAAAGCATCCGGAATCGGCTTAACCGGCTTCCTTCATCTGCCCACATCCGCACCACCCCAATGCCTGTCTGTAACATCACGTCATTGGCAACAGTGCTGCAGAATTTTGCCTTCAGGTTCTCAATGGAACTGCTACCATCATAAACAGCGACAAAGTTCCGTTTGCATTCATTCGAATGCTCCATCTGGTAGTCTAGGAACCTCAAGTAAATCTGTTGGAAGAAGATATAAACTCCAGGTTATACAAAAAAATGTTTAAGGGGAAACAATACAATGTTTTACCATTTAATTCCACTTATCTCTCCTTGGCTGGTACAGTAGATGCCATAGACTACTGTGTATAAAAACACACCTATATTTGTACATTTGTATTTATATACCTATGCAGGTAGGCCTACTTCTTGTCTTAGCCAAGGTCACCCTAAAAACACAAAGCACACAATGTATACACTTCTCACTGCAACGTAGATGTGCTATTGATGGCTATGGAAAATGTTAATGTTTCCATCTGTAAATGCAAGCCATATGGTAGTACCCACAAATACATAGAGAGAATTGAATTTCTACACACACAGTAAGCTACTATTATAAATATACTGTATTAGTGTGCTCTTAAATTTATTCTTTCCACTCTAAATATATTTGGCTTTTTAATCTGCTCTTGAAAACACACCCAAACCCAAGTTATTCTTAAACCTTCCTATGAACATGCCAACTGTTGTACAGGTATGGGATTCCTTTTCCAGAAACCCGTTATCCAGAAAGTTCCGAATTACGGAAAGGCCATCTCCCATAGACTCCATTATAAGCACATAATTCTAATATTTAAAAATGATTTCCTTTTTCTCTGTCATAATAAAATAGTACCTTGTACTTGATCCCAACTAAGATATAATTAATCCTTATTGGAGGCAAAACAAGCCGACTAGGTTTAATTATTGTTTAAATGATTTTTAGAAGACTTAAGTTATGGAGATCCAAATTATGGAAAGATCCCTTATCCAGAAAACCCCAGGTCCCGAGCATTCTAGATAACAGGTCCCATACCTTTACTATGTTCTTACATTATCACTAATTTCTCCAGCCTATTATCTAGTGTTATCAATTGTACAGTATAATGCTTTAGGCGATGGAATATGTATATAAAATGATGCAAGATAAAATCTCCCTCTAAGTAGACCCCGATTACATACTTTAGCTTTTGGTGTGGCTTTAATTGTCCATATACAGTCAAGTGCTTGTCCAGTTTTCAATTTCTCTTCTTGTTCCACCTGACTGGAGCGAATGATTCCATCTGCTCCTGAGAGCTCAAACTGACAGTCTATGATGAGAAGGGCACAGAAATATATTGTCAGTGGAACATTGAGCCAATTGCAACATCCCGCAAAATAATAACATGCAAAAATACTTTACCAGGTATGGGACTAAGAATACCACCAAGGTAACTGAAGTCAGGATCTGTGACAAAATAAAAATAAATATATTGTGTGAATTTTAGATACCAGGACACCAGATAACTGGTGTAGATGACATTTTATAATTTTATGGGGCCTATTCACTAACGTTTGTATTTTTTTTCCCTGTGATACTTGTGCTATAATCACGTTTTTTCATGTAAAAAGATCAGAAATTTTTCATGCAACAAAACCTTGAAAAACACGAATGTTATATTTATCAAAATGTAAGATTAGATCTCACTAGAAAAACATGAATCCACTTTCTATTTATTCCTATAGGATTTTTAGAAATGTATTTATCAATGGGCGAAAGTTGGAGGACACCATTTGATAAATACTCATATTGATAAAATCATATTGAATTATAGAAAGTGAGTGGGAATTTCTTGGGTGAGTTTTTTGAGATCATGTAGAAGTCAATAGGAGCTTTCACTAGGTTTTTTTCTGCAGTCCTTTTACTTTCTATTTTTTGGGGGGAGCTATTCATGCCATTTAGAAATTTTACAAAAATTTAATAAAAATATAAGTTACAAAAAAAAAATTCTAGGTTTTTGCTTTTTTCTTTTATTACACATGTTGGTGTCCACGTTCTCTTTTGCTACAGTTTTTAATAAAAAAAAGGAAACATTTGTGTTTTTCTCATTTGTGAGTTTAATCGTGGTAGAGAAAACCTCTAAGGGTGAAGACACACAGAGCTACTAGTAGCAGCTACTTGATACGTATTGCTACGTAATAACTACTAAAATAGACAATGCTGATTATTTACTGACAACTGTCTCTATGTGTGTTTTAGAAGAGGCAATTCTCAGTATTGTCTTTGACAAGGTATTTTCTGGAGTTTAGTAGCTGTGAAAAAGTAGCTGCTACTAAGTAGCTCAGTGTGTCTTCACCCTAAAACTACACAAACCTGAAATTTGACCTAAATTCTGAGTCCGCATGTCTGCATAGGAGTATATTGAAAGGATTTGCAGGACTTGGTTCCCCCTCCCAAAAAATTACTAGGAATACTTTTAGAAAATCCAGCCAGAAGGGTAGCACAGATTTAATTTACCTGAAATCAGTTTGCAGTCAGTGCAGCCCAGCAACTTGCATTTATTAGAAGTGTCTCTGGTCCCTTGCAGATTTTCAATAGCTTCCTTTTTTTTATTTTGTATCACTTTCAAATTATTGGCAGCCTTATTTTGCTACTTTCTGTTCTTATATTTCTGTTCAGGCTCTCTACCATTCCTCTTCTGCTACCTGGTTGCTAGGATAATAAAACTCTAGCAATTAGATGGCTGTTAAAATTTCAAGCTTGACAGCTGCACAGCTATTGTTCTAGAATACCAATGTCTACAACATTATAAAATATTATATTAGGTTAACGAGAACTTAAATAGGAGAAAAGCCAACCCAACCAGGGATTATTGCGAGTGATGAACCATGACACTTTCTAATATCTTTATGATATTGATTAGCCCTCACCCTGTGCCAGCCGCTTAGTGTGCACTAGGCTGCAGTAGATATGGGTTGAGCTTATGGTTAATCACTATTCAGAGCAGAAAGTGACTACAAACCAAGCTTTTATCTGTAAAGAGTCAATGCTTAGTCCATCAGTCAGTTCATCACTTTAGATGCAAAACTAGCAAAATACCCTTTGCCGCAGGGCTACTTACTAAATGGGACTGACACATCATGCAGACTTCACTGTTTGGTAGGTGATTAATGTAAAATTTCCCTGTAAAAGTCAGATTTGCATTTTAATCCCCCAAGGAATCTTTGCAATAGGCTTCCCATTTCTGCCAAGCAACATAGCAGGTAATGCACAGTGATGCATAGTTACCTGTGTTTTATACATATAAAAAGTACAATTTAGATTGAAATTCAAATGTCATAATTTTGCATATAGATTGTATACCTGGTATAAAGGAGTATTTTGCTCGAAATCCTAGTCCTTCTAATTCCTCATCAGAAGAAAATTTGATCCACATGAACCTCCCCGTTGATCGGATTGGTGTTGGACTTTTAAGACCACAGTATCTATCAATCAGTGGGGAAAAGCCAAATGGACCATCTCGTACCTCCAAGTGATCAAACCGGCATTCAAAGGAAGGTTCTATGTGATAAGGTTCATCAAAGGTCAGCTCAATTCTTTGGCGTGGAGCAGCTACAGCAAAGGGAATAACAGATTATTACTGTACACAAAAAAATTATACCTGATTAAATGTGGCCAGCAGCTTTGCAAAGGGCCAAGTAAATGACCAATATGATCTCTGTTTCGAAGCCAAATATCAACTCATTTCTTTGCTTCCCTTTACCCCTCCTTGTTCTTATTCACATGTATTGACAGATACAGCTACATCCCTTTTCCTACCAAAAGTGGTTTCAAGGTATGCACACAATCCAATGATGTACAGATATTAAGGGTAACTGAAAATTTTGTTTTTTTTCTGTCTCCAGCATAGATTCTTTATGTCTTTATTTAGTTCCTGTGAGTAGAAAAGAGCAGCAATGCCCTTTGTGCATGTCCAAATATTTTATTTTTGGACCCACTTGTAAGCAAAGACACTTGGAGGTTTACTAAGAGAGGAAGTGGGTTTTGAGATTAGCAATGAGCTCAGTTGGCACCTTAATGAGCGTTTACTGCCTGAGGCTGAACTTTCAGAGGTATACTGTATATCTCCATGGTTGCTTTCAACAGAAAATGCTCAGGTTTTACAGACCGAATGACTACAGCTCTGTTAAGCTGGGCAGTTTTATTTCTAGGTGACAGGTTTATTTCATTAAAGCAATAATAAATATATGTATTTTTCTCAAGTAGCCAAGGTATTGTTTTTGCAACACAATAATGCCTTTTTATAAAAAATTAGCTAATGGTGTATTTGTGGCTGTATGACTGTATGGTTTATCTGTGTGAAGCCAGGAGCAAACAATGTCTTTGTGATTGAAAGGTACAGGTATGGGACCTGTTATCCAGAATGCTCTGGACCTGGGATTTTTAGGATAAAAGGTCTTTCCGTAATTTGGATCTCCGTACTTTAAGTCTACTGAAAAATCATTTAAAAATGAAATAAACCCAATAGAATTGTTTTGCCCCCAATAGTGATTAATTATATATTAGTTGGTATCAAGTACATACTGTTTTATTTTTACAGAGTAAAGGAAATCATTTTTAAAATTAGAATTATTTGCTTATAATAGAGTCTATGAGAGATGGCTTTTCTGTAATACAGAAAATTCTGGATAATGGGCTTCCGGATAAAAGACCCCATGCCTGTACATCATTACTTATATCGTAGTCTTTCTTTTGTCTTTCAAAGAACAGCAAGTGTTCTACAACCATTATAAATACATTTTATTAAAATGATCACATCTGAATATATAACAGTTTTTTCCACATGCCTGTTCTTGCAGTCTAAAAGAACATACACGTGTCACCTTTGGCTTTCCATTTATTACAAATTATTTTGCTTGCCACATCATTATCAGAATTCTTAAGTTCATTTACATCTTCAGGACTGCAGAATATAATTCATTTGTCCTTACCTGGAGGCAAGCTAAGACCTAAATCTAGCCAGTCAGAAGGTCAGACTGATAAACTAAGCCATACTGCATCAGCTGGCGCCACAGAAATATCACTGACATTTTACCAGTCAGGCAGGCCAAACCCATGCATGTCAAACTGGTGATCTTGGGGCCCCATACCCTACTCATAGCTTTTAAACTGTTATGAATCAAATATTTCAAATCAAATAATGTTTTCGTAGTTTTATACACTATATATATATATATATATATATATATATATATATATATATATAGACACTGGAAAACTAATACCAACTTTAAATGAGGGTAAATTATTTGATGACATAAGTGTTAATTTACAATAAGACATTTCTCTGTTTTTAAGCCCTTGGTAATAAATGCCCAGGTTGTATGCATACATGCAGTAAGTGTATCTACTGTATAAAATATACATATACTGTATGTCAGCACTCATGGTAACCTAAATCGGAAGGGTGAAGCACAGCAGACCACTGCATATTCAGATGTTTATCAGTCTTATGCTAAAGCATGAAATAATTACAATTAGAATTAATAATAAAAAATGTGCACTCAAAAATGGGACCATCATTTCAGATCTATAAACAACATTATATTTAAAGACATTCTCCCATCTCTGAAAACTATACATACCTTCTAAAATGTAGACGCATTCCTTGTTAGGAGGGTAGGTGTTTGGAAAATTTGGTGAAGCAAAATGACCTCCATTAATGGTCCGAACCCACGTACCACACTGGGGCGCTGGAATGTGTTTAGTTCCTATGTTTTGTCCTTCTAAATAATGAGAGAATAGATATATTTGTACTGTCTGTCATACTGCAAAATAATACCCCCAATACAAAATGAGAGCTATTTACTTTGGTGTGGAGAAATCCAGTGCAAGATGTCAGATAACAGATAACTGTAAGGCATAGTTATTAAAGGTGGGCACATGGGCATTCTGTCTGCTCAGCTGGAAACAAACACTTGTACAGTACCAAATGCTATAACATTGCACAGATATTTCAGATTTGGAGGCCCAAAAGCAATTGTCCAGCATGCTGGAGCACTGTGAGTAATGGCTGAAGAGTATACTGTAGATAGTCTGCCTGGAGCTCTTCTATCTCAGCATCCACAGCCAATGACTAGGACTGATGCTAAATGTCCATAAATTGAAAAATACATATACGGCTATTGTCAACTTCAAAGCTGCCTTTATGGAAATATTTCCCACAAAATACCAAACTGAACATAAAACTATTAACCTCAGCTGCAACTGAGCTTTTCAGATGAAACAAAGATTGGTTTGATGAAAAAGTAATCATAAAACATATCAAAAGCCAAGCTGTTATTGATGCTTCATCTCCTCTGCTGTTGATGGCAGTGTCTAGGGACACTTTGGGGCATATTTATGAATATGTAAATTTAATATTAATGCCAAAAAAAGTGCAACGTGGCATAAAACGAATTGCATATTTATAAAGCTGCACCTTGAACTGTAAGAGATTGCTGAGCTTTCATTTGCACATGTATTCTAAAATCACTGGTTCCCTGTTTATCAAACAGTTAAACTAGAATTTATATAGTTATTTTAGAACTCCCTATTACAATGGGAATAAAACTACATTAGCATTTAGTGTTTGTTAGGGTAATAGCAAATAGTAAGATTTGCCATCCATGTTAAATCTTCACTACTGCAGGCAACAAATCTCCCAAAAATGCCTTGCCATTGGCAATCTGGCTTAATCATGGGAGAATGCAAAAACAGGCAATTACTTGCAATAAAGGCAGATCTCTCCGAGTAATATGTTTTACTTACAGCAATCTTAATGTTATACTATGGCAACTCATTTTGAGAAGATTTGCCATCTGCAGTAGTGCAGATATAACTGCGGGTGACAAATCTTACCATGCTCTTAGTAGGATATGCAAGTTTTTAACACCCATTTTTATTCCTTGGCACACAACCCCTATGCTGCTTTATACTTGGTAAATGGTAAATGGAGACTGAAAAAGTGGCAAAAAACCTGTATTTCTGCTCAGGGTTTTAAACTGCAATTATAAATATGTTAATGTCTGAGATTTTGGGGTATATTTATTAAAGAGTAAAAACTGAGCTTGCCACAGTTAAGCAGAATACAATTCCACTGCCTTCTTTTCATCTTATTTTCATTTCTTTTCATTTTTTTGGGAGTCTATTTATCAATGGGTAAAAGGGAGTGTTCACTATTTCATAAATACACCTCTAAAAATCTCATGAAATAAATAGGTAATGAATAGAGGACCCTGTGCTATAATGTCGAAAAGCCCACTATACAGTATATATCATGCTTGATGGTTAGTTCTAATACAAATTTGTTTACAGGAGCCCTTTTCAACAATTATAGACTAGAGAGTAAAAGCAGACACAGTACACTGCTCATTAAATGTCCAGTTGGTCTTTAATACCAGGTACTGTTCCCAGAAATAAGGTACTGTTAGCGACTATGTTTGCTATAGTATTTGGGTAATCTGCACAATAACAAGCCTTTAATGGCTGCTGATACAAATGGACTAATGTTTTGAACATCCAGTACTTTTGTTTCTGCTCTGTATCTGCAAAGAAGTCTACAAACAAAAGCCTCTAAGGATATATCATTCTCTAAGCAGAACAATAATTCTATGGATCACATTCTAAGAGAAAAAGACTAAAAGGAACAGCAATGAACCTGGGGAGCCATTAGTCACTTTGGAAATATTTTAATGGTTTTCCTGATTTTTCAGCATTCTGAAAGTGCCTGTATCTATAACACTTCCTAGTATTATCTGTAGAATACGTTCTTTTTCATATCAAATGTTCAATAACCACTTACCACTCAATGTATCTCTCTAGTACAAGGGTACAACAATATATGGCAAATTGAAGGTATTTTTAATATGTCATACTGCTTCAAATAATTTCAAGGTGACTGATTATAGTATGTGATGAAATGAAACTAGGAGAAAAGAGAGGTTGACTGGAACAGGAGGAAGATAGTGGGAGAGTGGGCCTATGATTTAAGGTTTTCTGGTGGGTCCCTGGCATCCAACATTTCCTACACCTGTTTTGCCCCAGCATGCCAAGCAGGTTTTACTGTATAGACCAAAGGGAGCCCTGCAATCACAACCATGGCAGAGGTTACAGGGCTCCATGGGAGAGTTACAGGGCTTCCTGCTATACTCAGTGCTACAGTGTTACTACCAACTATGCTAGATAATGTACAGTCTGTAGTCATTTTTAAAAATTGTTTACAAATTTTTACAAATTGTACAAGTATGCTATTCCTTTTGTGGGTGAGCATTTGTCTTTTACTCCTTGTATGGGGTTGGGCCTCTTGTTGGCCTCTCATGCTTTCTCTTATTTTCAGAGATGTGCTTGACATATTACTCTGCTTTTCTTAGTTGAATATGACCTAAAGCTGGCCATATATGTTACAATTATAATCTTTCTTGCGACCATTGGAAAGAATAGGAATTCTACCCCTAACTGATGATTCAGCCCTAAACGCTTGCCTTTGCCTGGGTGCCTTCAATGTCGATCAAAATTTTCTATCCCACCCGATCAACAAGACAACTAATATCCAAGAGTTTTGCTATATTGTTTGCTTCGTCGATCCACCATACAGGCACCGAATATCGTACGAAACCTCGTTTTGTATTACATTATCGGTGCGTGTATGGCCAGCTTAAGACTTTTTTTTAAGACTTAAGAGTTTTACTGTAATTAATTGTATTAGTCAAGGACCATCTTATGAAGGCAAATCAATGCGTTACAGGAAAAAGGTGCTCATTATGTCAGTACCTTGTGTTCTCTGGGCCACTGCAATGCCTTCCACCACTAGTATAGTTATCAGCAAAACTGCAAGAGAATAGAAGAGAATGCACGTCAATGCATGTGTACGAATACTTAACATCATACCTCTAAATCAGGGGTCGGGAACCTTTTTGGCTGAGAGAGCCATAAACACTACATATTTTAAAATGTAATTCTGTGAGAGCCATACAATATATTTGGCCATGAATGCTGTGGGGCAAGGTAGGGTGGGTCCCAAGGATGCCGGATGCGATGTGGAGGAGGGCGTGGCCTGCGCTCGGCAGATAGAAGATGTGGTCTAAGGCTTAGAATACATCTTCTATCTGCCGAGCGCAGGCCATGCCCCCGTTATTTTTTTTATTAAAGATTTGGCAGTGAGCCAGATGCAGCCATCAAAAGAGCCACATCTGGCTCGCGAGCCATAGGTTCCCTACCCCTGCTCTAAATTATTCTTACTGGCACGCTCAGGGATCGTAGGGTTCAGCTTTAGCAATGTACATGTAGAAAAGAAGAACTGGACAAACAACTCTACGAGACACTGTATTTCAAACTTACAAAAAAAATTAAAGTACAATTGAGGACTTAAAATAATAAAAGGCTAAGCTTCAAATGGTGATATAAGTTGAACAGCCAGTTTATGGTAGGCAGCCTTACAAGGTCCGTTTGGGGGGAAAATGTGGGAAAAAGTAGAAATACACAAAACCAATCATTTTAGCTCCAGGTGCAAGTGCAAGCACACTATGGGGCACACAATTACAACCATTAGGGCTACTGCATTTAAAGGACATGTAAACCCCACACACAAAAATGTAATCAGTAAACAGCCTCTTTGAAATCTTTCAGTACCTGCCACACTGGTTGTCCAATAGGTAATAGTAAAGACTGTAGCAACCCCTTAATCACTTAGATTTCCTTCTCTTCCTGTAACCCAGTCAGCCCCCTCCCTCAGGAGTTTGCTTTAACTGTTGGCTCCTGGGCATGCTCAGTTTTTCTCAGCTCAGATTACTAAACACGCCCCCCAGTCTAGCAGCCAGTGAACAGAAGGCATTGCTGGTTCCCATAGAAATTTAGCTCTAGCTGTCTGCTCCTATTTTGTTCCCCTAACCTCCTCTCCTGAGCTCAACTTAATCATAACAGTGCTCAAACCAAGCAGAACTTCTTAACGAATACAGTTCTGCCTGTGTGAACCTACATTCTTGATGAAATTTATGCTGAATAAAGGTCTTTGTGCATGTATGATGTTTGCAGATTTAAATGTAACCGATAATGTGTCAGAGAAAAAAAGAGGAAAAATGGCCACCGGGTGAAAGCTGCTATTTGTTTTAGGAAAATGTAATGGAGCTGACAAATGGATGGGATATATGCAGTACAAATGATGCCAGTTGGGTGGGGGAGACGTGCTCAACTGGTATACACTGTAGAAAAATGTAGGCTTTACATGTCCTTCAACTGGAGTATGCAACCGTGCATGGTTTACATCAGATTAAAAATCTTGCACAAGGTACAGAGTATAGCTCAGTCAGGCGCAAAGCAGGGAGAAAGGTCTCTTTAGCATCTTGGTCCATAGCTTGCACATCTAAATGACAAGCAAGTTATGGGACATTCAAGGGCACCCCTGTACCACCCCCCCCAAACCCTTGAGCTGAAGCAGAAACACCTGCATCTAAAGTCGCAATGCATGCAGGCTTGGATTTGTAGGAAGGTCACAAAGACCTGGGCCTAGGGTAGCAGTATTTAGTGGTAGCATACCATCCAATTGCCATATTGCTACTAAAGAACACTATGAACTGTGCTCCCTGTCAAATCTCCTGTCCTCTGAGCAACATGCAGGTCAGGTTCGTGACAGATGGTGGTGAATAGCGATGGGGTGCTGGCGGGCAGGTGGTGAGCAGTAGCCTGGCCTAAGGGCATGAAGATTTTAAATTTGTCCCTAAATGCATGCCACTTTGCACCCTGTCCCACGCTTTATAAATGAGAACAAGTATGTTATGGCAGAATTTCAGTGCATAGATAAGGAATATCCAGCCAGCATTCTCCTGTTAATTATAGCAGCAATTAATATGCTCTCTAACCACCACTGGTTGCATTCTATTAACATAACCCCCCTATATGTGTAAATATCTTCTGAACATAAAACCAATTGTTGCTGCCCCTGGTAAATTGTAGGGTATCTCATCTCGCCTTATGGCAGCAGCATCCCTACTAACTTAAATGCAAATAAATAAAAGGGGGTGCTTAAGTGGGTTTCCTCTGGGTATTCTGGTTTTCTCCAATATTTTAAAATATAAATGCAGGTTAATTGGCTCCCTGATAAAAATGATCACAGTAAGGGGCAGATTTATTAAAATGTGAAATTAGAACTCCCAACATAAAAATTCACTCACTTTCTATTCATTCCAATGGGATTTTTAGAAATGTATTTATCAAACAGTGAATTCTAACTACTAATTCTAAATACGATTCTAAAAATAGAAAGTGGGTGAATTTTTCTGTGGTGAGCTCTAATCTCACATTTGATAAATCTTCCCCTAGTGTGTGTGGGGATGTTATAGGGATTCAAATCCACTGGGTCAGAGACTGTTTTAATTTCTGCACAGCACTTTGGAATAGGCCTATATTAAAAAAAGGGGAAAAAATGGAAATTGCTGCAGCCCAAATCTTGCAGAATGCCCATTTCTCTGCAGCTTATTTACTGTACGGCAGAACAGTAGCATACACACACAGAGATAGCAGGCATGTCATGTTTAGCATTAGAATCAAACTTCCAACGGATTTGCTGGCATTACGCAAAAGGAAAGTAAACAAAAATGAAAGCCTCTGACAGTAAGCCGAAGGAGTGACAGTTATCCATCACAAAGCTGTTGACTGAGCGTCTTTGTCCCAGACATAGCTTCTGCTTTGAGGTTATCATTACGATATTGTGGCAGTCTCGGCAAGGAGACTTTAATGTAATCTGGAAAGTAGTTTTACTGCAAGTGATTTATTTTATGCCATGCTCTCCAAGTTATCGTCATTTTTCTGCATACTAGATGTAAAATAATTTAACTCCAGTGAGCTAAAGGTAAAAATTAATCTAAAAAGAATGCATTCATTTTGATTAGGAATAAGGCAACAGAAAATGAGACTGAAGGCTTCATTTGGAGTAGGTGGTTATACATACTGCCCAACATGCCAATGATTAGCATGAACAACAACAAGCATTACAGGTGGCATTCATCTACATGAATCAGATCTATGGGACAAGGTGCGACAACAGTTTTTAAGCTTCTACACCTTCAGCTTCAAAAAACGGATACAATAGAAGATTTTGCTGTTGGCAGCTTAACTCTGGAAATCAATTCAATATCTTGAATAGATATGGCTATGGCCATCCTGTTTATTGAGGTGGATCTGTCATTGCTGCATCATCTGAATGTTGCATGCACAAGTAGCCATTTATAAACTAAATTGTTTAATACAATACAAAGGATTTTTCAAACCTAGATGCACATTTATAAATATAATACTAAGTCACTATTGTGTTTATTCCTGCTATAAACAGGTAAGAGTTTTTGTGTCCTATGGACAACTCCTTGCAGGTGACAATGCTATGCTATTTACTAAACCTACATATATTTTAGGGGTGCAGATTTGGTAAAATGGAAGTAGAACGAGTGCACAGTGATGGGCCAAATGTAAATACAAGGCCTGTTAATGGATGGGCTGGAGGGTGGGGCTCTGATTGGTGTGAAATTTTAGTATATAGTTATGGAAGATCATTTTCCCAGAATATTTGGGCGCTTGTATGGCTTCCAGTACATTAAGATATGTTGAACTATAAACACAGTAATACAGTTACTAAAACAGATGACATTCATGTGCTAGAAAATATATAAAATGCAGCATTAAACAACTTGTGGGAGGACACATGCAAATTGTTAATATTTCAATTCAAATAATGTCATATCCACAACAGCAGCTTAATAGGAGAGATAGTCCTATGGGACACATTGCTGCTGATATATACAACCTGTGAGACCACTGTACGTTGAGGAATACCATGGAACACCTTTAACACTGTACATGACATATGAACCTGGTATCATCATTACAATTCTGACCCTCCCATGATGAACTGATTATTAAGTACATACCATACCCAAAGAGATACAATTGTAAATGTTCCTCTACTTCTAACAAATGGCTTACACTCTTTGCTCAAAGTGAGTATATCCCACTAATACAATTTTAGATGTGTTTCATTTAAAATTAGCTACAAAATAGTCTTTCATACAGGATCAACATGCACTTCAGTAACATTCAGTAACTTTCAGTTTTTAAACACTGGGCCCCAAGACATTTCAGCTGGGAACAGTGACTTTCTGCATCTCCTTTTTATTTTCCACTTGCATTGTGTCCTGATGGTACAGAAGAATCCCAAGTTACAGTTTTACTAGACATCCAAGACAGACTTTAAGGTTTTACAAATATATGCAAGGTAAGCCTAAAACATATTTCTTGAAGATTTTTAGTTCAGGAAGGGTGATGCGAGCGGCTGGGATCCTCACATATGTGAGTACATTGATTTTAGCTTAAAGCTATTAGGATTTAGTCATCATTTATTTTATTAAGTGCCACGAGCAGAGTAAATGTCAGCCTTCATTTCATGAACAATTTTGGAAGAGTATTTCAAGCAGAGGAAAGGTGCCAAAGAAATGTCACCAGCAGTTGACAATTACTGACTTAAACAGAATTGGATGTTTAAATAAGACAAGATAAACCTGACGCAGTGTTTAGTACTGCTATAAAGCCTTATCTTTAGATAAGATTTGCCTTACAAAAAGCACTTATCATAGAAAGGATCATACTCAGTAATCAAAATGGAACTGCCTTACCAAAATCTGACCCTTTGCACCCAATGCAACCTCCTTCTTGTCTTATAATTGGTTCAGTGTTGTGGGCCTTTGAGCTGGGACCCCAAGACACAGATTTATACTACTCTGAAGGCAACCCCACAGTTTGGGAACCACTGCCTTAAGGGGACAGTCTCCAGAGCTTTTTAACCTTAGTCAAACTAGTCCTTATAATTGCAAAAAAATAGGAAAAATATAGGATTTTTTTTAAACAATCAAAAATAGAGGTAAAATGTAATTTATCCACAAGTCCTATTAATTGTGCTAATTTTTAGTAAAGGTGTTTTTAGGTAGAAACTACAATTATGGTGCCACCGTAAACATGCAGATTTCCTTCACTGGAATGGGGTGAAAAGGAGCTCATGCATGTTGCAATACTTGCCTTAGGATGTGGCACATCATGGTGGTAACATTATTCTCTCAAGCTTGTTAATGAATATTTTCAGAGTAACAATTGAAGTGTTCAGCTCTCTCATCTTGCGTGACATTTCCAACCCCCCAACTCCTGATTTTTGTGAAAGAAGTATGTTAAAAGCAAAACAAAACCCTGCTGGGCAACAATCATCTTGATACTCAAATTGTTGGCCTTTTGCCTGTGGCCACAGGGATAACTGCACAGTGTTTTGATGATTCAGATCTTGCACACTATATTCAATATTCTATGTAGAATTACAGCTAGGTATTCATGCACAATGTTGTCATTTGTTTTAGGTTTTAGCAATACATGTTAATGTGGAACTTCCCAGATTGTGGGGGTAGTTCCATCACAGTGGCCTTAATGATTGGAAGGAAAATTAGAGTGATATTTTGGAGGCAACACTTATCTGCTGTCTTGGAAATAACTAAAACTGTTACAATAATGTTTTATGTAAATTTTGATAAACTAAGGGGGGTTGATCATCGACTGCATCCCAAAAAGTCTGGAAACATGTCCATAATGTTTTAGTTGCATATAATTTATAATGTGAGCTGTAGGACACATTATGAGCAACATGCAGCTATTAACTTGTTTTAGGACTAATGTCTATAAATATTTTGCCATTTCATAATACAATAGGTTTACAAAGTGTATGTTACTTATGACCCCTAAACTGTGCTGTATATTGGCGAAGACACACACGGTGATTAGTAGCCACTACTTTCCAGTGACTAATCTGTGCAGTGATTTGTATAATAACATATGGAGGGTAAGTCGCCGCGATTATTCACTGTCTTCGCCCTTATACATTACTGTCTAAATAACAGAACATAAACAGAAGATGAGTTGTATAAATAGGCTATGTTTTGAAGTACATTATACCAGTTTCAAATAAGTAAGTGCATTGATTCAAATAAGCTGAAATGTTCCAATGCATATGGGATTTCACTAAAGTGTTTTGCGCAGATATATAAATACTAAGAATACTAATTAAAGCATGGCTGCAGGTTTAAGAGCAATGTTAGCACCATGAGACCTTTTGAAAGAATTTCCATTCTGACTGCCACAGGGTTGGGGCACACAGTATCTAACACATCCTATGTACAAGACATAGTATAATTATAAGAACAAAGGTAATGATATGTGCTATAGCAGTGCTGACCAAGTTAATGTAGTGGTCCTGTTATTTTCCAAACAACATGTTCGAGGGCCAGATTAAATTAAAATGATGATGTCATATAATGGAATCTATAGAGCCTTTAAGCTCGGGGGGCCATAAAAATCCTTTGGAGGGCCACATTTGGCCCACAGGCCTCCAGTTGGCCAGCCCTATGCTATAAAATGCAGATGGTAATAGTCATACCCTGACTTTCAAAAACATTATGACCAGTGAATTAAAATGGTGCATGAAAGCTTTAAAGGTACAGATGTTAAAAAGTAAAAATTTAATAAACAATAAGCTAGCCTTTTAGCTTTTATATTTTACCAACCGGAGGCCTCTGACAGTCTAATGGTTACAGTAATGTAGATAAATACAGCACTTTACATAGCCTACAGCCTAAGCCAGTAGATCTTAAGACTTCAATAGCCTTGAATATTATTATCCTTGTTTAAGGATTCATCCAGGCCCTTCTTATCCTAAATAGAGCATGCATGCAGCCATACCTATACAGTCTAAATCACCCATAAAACACTTAAAGAGCTCAATGCACATTTTAAGACATTTATAAAATATACCCATTAAAAATAAATTGTTCCACATCTGCTATATTCATATTTTCACATCAGATCATTACAATGATACTAATTGGTCTCCACATGCATTCTACTTGGAGACTTACAGTCTGACTCACAAGTGAGAGTTTCTAATTGAAAAGCATGATACACTTTGTGCAAAGTCATTTTGTTCCTGACGTCCACATAGATTGCAGATATATTACTAGCCTTCATTGCAGATTCCTACTGGTATAACAAGTAACATTCAGCTCTCCTTTTATTATTAATAAAGGCCCTTTCTTCTTCTACAAACCTGTTTGGTAAGAGTGTTTTATTATCATTGAAAAACAATTACTGCTGGGTAAATTAAAATTAATGACGCCTTTACAGTTCTGTGTGGTTAATTAAGTCCTACCTTTCAGTTACTTTAAATTAAAAATGTAAATGAAAATAATAAATACAGGCTTTATTTGCTTCAAGTGTTTACCTTACAGTTTATTTTTGGGCCCATGCTGCCCCTTATTAATCCATGAGTTGCAAGAAATGGCATAAAAAATGCAATATAGATGAAATATAAAGGTAGGTAATAGTTGAGGTCAATTACAGTCCAGACTCACGCTGGAAGCCTCATAAATATTGTGATAATTCAAGGCAATGGTTAGAACTGCAAATGGCAGCCTTTGGTTATTGAAAATAAAGTGAATGGCCTGAGAGCTCTACTATATCAGTCCTAGTTCTTTATAATCATATTTCTTACAAATGAAATCTAGGGTCTCCTATTTAGTTACATGCTGAAAAATAGTTCCCACACTCAGCATGTTATACTGCTAATTTTCAACAGTTAAAGGGACAGTATAACCCCTGTTTAACATAAGTTCAGTGAATATGATGAACATACTGTTTTGCCTATTGTCCAAACATGGAGTGGCTTCAGTTCCCCTGTTTGCCATGTTTAGCTCAAGAAATGTTTTCCGTAAGTAAAACAATACGCAAAAGAAGTATGTTCAAGCAAAGCAGAGCAACAGAAAAGGAGTGATTACTAAAGTGTATAATATTTCGGAGGTGGGAATAACTATAACAAATGCTCTCAGTACACTGTGGTTTCGCTGCACTAATGGAAAGATTATAGCGCTGGAGCCAGTATGAAATAAATATAGAGCTAGTACATATGTTTCAGAGATTGTGGAAAAATATGAGGAAAACTGCATATATATATTTATATATATATGCATACATATCACACAAACCAATGTGTCTAAACTATGAACATAAGAGTAAGTGTTTTAAAGTGAATTCTGAAAGAATCAAGGGTCTCAATAACATAGAAGAGGACAACTAGCGCAACCAATGAGCCCAGCAGCTGCTTTCATTATAGACTTCAGTACACTCCTCCTCTTCATACTTATACTGCCACAAAAAGACAAAAATACTATAATAGCAGTCCCACCAACCAGTAAAAGACACGAGTGGCCGAGCTAAATTGTTTCATTGTTCAGTGGACACAGAAATATCAAGAGAAGCTGGCACTTGGGCCCCATCATACTGCTCTTTAATGTTTGCACTTTTTGAACCTCCAGATAATTAAAACATATTTTTAATTTTGACAACTAATCCAAGGGGACCAGTGGCACCAAATAATGGACACGTGTTCCAGATAATAATGGAGACAGTAATATCTGACTAAAATGAAAATTGATTGGTTTGTTAATCACATGTGCCTATGTTTATCATCTTCATCTGGTTACGTCTCTAGTTGACAAGCAGTGTGCAAAATTTTTCTGCTGGAAGATATGGAAGAAAGATTAGCCTGTGCTTAGCCCCTGTCCTCAGTCACAATCTACAGTTTGTTTTGGTTATATAAGAGCCCCTTAGCATTGGGCAGCTGTATTTAAAGGGAATAATTTCATGAGATTTACTTCTGTGATTTAAATCCGTAGCCCAGACTAAACCCCATAAACTCCTGGTGTGAAAGAGGGGACAACGGCACATTAACAGCCAGTATGCACCATGGAGATGTTTAAAGAAAGAATGGCATTTACAGTTCAGCTTTAATTTAAAAAAAAAAAAAAAAAAAAACCTACTGACCTGATTTAGTTTTTATACCACAAAATATACCACAAAAGAGCAGTAATTATAAACTTAGAGATGTATTGTTAAATAATCACAATTTAACTTCACCAAACCACATTTTAATTGATTACTACTTTGAAGTTTCCTTTTCCAGCTGAAAAGCTCTACTAAGTGACTATAGCTGAGAAGGACTACAAAACCAAAATGACTTGAACTAATCAATGCATTCATGATGGCTGATTTATGTAAATAAGGCTAGAACCATCCAACCCATACATCCCAAATTGCACTGGAGGTCAGAGCTTACTATGTACAGCACACAGACTAGTGCTTTTGCAGTGGGGTCGGAAAAAGGGACTTGTCCTGACACTCAGATCTTCATTGATTATACTGAAGACTTAGATCATTTGTTTAAATACAGGGCATTCTGGTACATTTGTCAGTTTTGCAAATACATTAAATATAGTAATAGTGATTAATTTTTTCCACCCACAAGGGCCTAATCCTTCAGTAGCTTATTACAATGGCTGGAAATTATGCAGACAAAAAAGGAACATTTGCCCCAAAAATAAGTAAGGGTGTTGGGACTTTGACCCTGAATATAATTAGAATGCTTTCTTAATAAATCTTAGACCCTATAATTGTTCTACTTTGCACTCAGATAGTAGTAAAATAAAAAACAAATAGGGGACTTGGCTCTGTGCCCACTAAAGGAAAGGCTCACACAGCCCCTTCCACTGACACAACACTGTTTGTCTTCAGGGTTATGTGTGACAGGGATCCCTAACAACACATCCTTTGACCCACAGTGTCATTTCAATACATCAGCAGGAAAATAGATGCAAAGAGATTTTTTTTTTGCATTTGAATTTAAAGTCTCCTTGGAGATTCCCAAGAATGTAGAAGCTAAGTGAAATGCTTATATCACTACTCTCCAAAATCACATAATTGCTTCTGGATGCTCTTAGCCGCAGAGCGAAAGGGTAAGATCATATCTCAGGGAATTGAATTTGTGGACATGTAAAAAATGAAAAATAAGAGGAACAAAAAACACACATATTGGGAAAGTGAAAAAACAACTTAGAAATAGTGGAGAAAATGCATTTTAGGACAGTCCGATATTTCTAGCATTGTGCTGTTGTCTTATTGCAACTTTTCCCGCGGAATGCTACATTCCACAATTTTTTAAACTGCTAGTTTACACCTGACACCTGAGTCAAGTGTGTGTATTGCCTTAAGAAGGTATTGAGTACAGGTATTGGATCCGATATCCGGAAACCCATTATCCAGAAATTTCCGAATTACAGAAAGGTCATCTCCCATAGACTCCATTATAAGCAAATAATTCTAATTTTTAAAAATGATTTCCTTTTTCTCTGTAATAATAATAAAGCAGTACTTTGTATTTGATCCCAACTAAGATATAATTAATCCTTATTGGAGGCAAAACAATCCCATTGGGCTTAAATGATGTTTAAATGATTTTTTAGTAGACTTAAGGTATGGAGATCCAAATTATGGAAAGATCCCTTATCCGGAAAGCCCTGGGTCCTGAGCATTCTGGATAACAGGTCCCATACCGGTACAATATCCCTGTGATCTAAACCTTGGATCAGGGTGTAGTGTATGATTTCTGTTAATATGATATGAGATGCAGTGTCCTGTCTATGTGAACATGCCCTGAGACCGAAGCCAAAAATCAGCAAAGCATCAACAGGCTGGAATACAAATGAGACCAATTACACACGGCCTTCAGATAGGAACCTACGACAGCACTGCCATGCCAATTAAGGTTATTTCCAAAATCAGTTCCTAATCATCTACCCAGTACCAGGCTGCCAATTCCCAAGAGGTTAAATTCTAAGAAGGATCATGTTGTGTTATAAAGCCCTAGCCAGCTACGGGGATTACAATCAGCATTAGTTCACCCTTCTTACTTATGTAATGTGGATGGATGATGGTGTAAGACCCAACAGGGGAAGTCTCAGCAGTATGGTGCCATTACTACAGTTTAATCTGTCAGCTCTCATAAGCTTTGAAAAAAGAGTTAAGATGTACTGTAGCTATAGGGTGAGGATAGCAAGAACTGATCTGATGGTGCACCAAGGAGTGGACAAACTGGAGCTTCCAAATGTACCATAGGATCAATGTCCTCTGCTCTTGGTTCTGCTTAGGTGATCTATCACTGCACAAAGTGGACTGAATCTCCCCAGCAGAGGGCCATCTAAGACCAGATAGTGATGTTATGTTGAACTAGACATTTCTCTGTGAAACAAATGGGGGGAACCTCTGAGCTGCCTGATCACAATGGTTATCCCTCATAACCCACTCACCTCACACATGTCATTGCATATACGCACAGAAACATTTTGGCATACCTATCAAAAGGTTAAAGCAACATGGTACTGTTATAACCAGGAGAAATAATGTCCAATTTTATAACAGGAATACTGGCTCATATGTTTCCATTGTTACAATGAGACGCCAGTCCCTTCCCACAGGCATGTTATCAAAACAGGATTATATATTCAATATTTTTGGAATCCCCCCTTAAATATAATGGGCTCTGAGTAAATAAAGCAAATGCACATCCATATGGACCCTGAGATGTGGGCTTAGGGTAACACTGAAATCTTACCTTCCAATATAAAGTAGACTTTTTCCAACACCATTTTGCTGCAGATTTGACAGTCTTCTTGTCCAAACAAAATAAACAAAAAGCCTCACTTTAGACTGGAAGCTTATGTTGAGCCAGGTACATGGTCAGTGAGCTTCATCACAGAGACAGCCAGCGCAAAAATGTATATAAGATTCTTTTTTTGGCTTTCAGCAGGCTTCATTTCCCAGCTGGAAGTTGTCTCCGGCTCTGCCGACACCACTTGGCCACATCGACAAAGTTGTCCTGCTGAGGCAGCTTGAGGTTAATGTGGTACCATAGGGGGCACAGAACAAGGTGGTACCATAGAGGGCACAGACTAATGTGGCACCATAGGGGGCACAAAATAAGGTGGTACCATAGGGAGCACAGAATAAGGTGGTACCATAGGGGGCACAGAATAAGGTGGTACCATTGGGGGCACAGAATAAGGTGGTACCATAGGGGGCACAGAATAAAGGCTTCACAAGAAACAGCCCTAGATCTGCAGTAATGGCACCTCTTCAGTCTTGTGCCCAGCACTAAGCAGATCCATCATGAGTAACCACCACTCTCCCTCTCACCCCTAAGTCCCCACTTTCCATGAGGCTTAGTTGTGCCCCCTGAGCTTGTAGTGGGCATCCATCATGATCCCAGGCTCATTCCTCAGAGGTGAGAAGACGTTCCCTAGGTGCCAGGAGTTGGAGCCAGCGACTCGGTGCCATGGGCTTCCAGCTGAAATGAAGTGAGGCTCATTTAGGATGTGAGACTGAGAGGCTGAATGAGCAGCTTGTACGCATGTCCCCTCCCCTCTCCTCCATCCAAAGGGAGAACCAACAGCAACCCCAGCAATGTTCCCGCTAAGGGGTGCGCACAAAACTTTTTATGTGAAGGAACACAAGCCAGGGCAGAGCGCACGTAAAGTAAGTGATGTGGAGTGAAGCATCTCTGCCTTTTCCTTGCTGCTGTAATTCGGTGGGGAAGAGGAGGGGGCTGCTAGCCTGTATCCAATGTGCTAATCAGAAGGCAGGAGGGGTGGTGCAGCACACTGGGTGGGGAAAGCTTCTCTATCATTTGTGCAGATGCTGAGGGGGGGGGGGGGTAAGATGTACTGTTCCGAGAGGCGGCCAGGAGCCGTGCAGCACTGAGGTACTGGCAGTGTGCTCCCCCTGCTTCTAATGCAGCCTCACTACTACAGCAGGGCTAGCTACCTTCTCTTATATCCCTTATATTATAACACGAAATGCATTGCCCACCGCAAACATTTCATTATAGCATGGTCTGCTCTTGAGGGACAGAGCTCTGTAACAGAATGCCAGGTCTCTCCTAATATGTTCCTGTAATAGTGCCAGTTATTAGAGTATTTCCATCTATTGATATTCTCATAGACCCATCAGGACTGCCTTAATACTTTTAACTTCGATTATATACAGAATTGTGAAAAATGTGTTTATATTTTGCTAAGTCTTTTCTTTATGTCTTGGAAATGAAAAGGAGCAATTGTTTTCAAAGATAGCATGCAAAGATCTTAACTTCAAAGGTGCCCATACACATTCCCATTACGCAAAATAGAAGAAAAAGCAGGCAGGCACTCTGGTAATCCACAAAAAAATGTCAAAAAGCAGCTTGTAGTAAATAAAAAAATATTTTAAAGTTTATTTAATCCATACATAAAAAACAAAATGAAGCATTTTTTCCCATAAAAACAATCAACGCACCAGAGGCCCCCCCTTTAGATTAGAGGAACGGAGCTTCCATTTGAAGCAGCGTAGGTGGTTTTTCAGGGTGAGGGCAGTGAGGTTATGGAATGCCCTTCCTAGTGATGTGGTAATGGCAGATTCTGTTAATGCCTTTAAGAGGAGCCTGGATGAGTTCTTGAACAAGCATAGTATCCAAGGCTATTGTGATACTATGTCATATCTACAGTTAGTATTAGTAGTTGTGTGTGTATATATAGTTTATGTATGTGAGTATATAGATTGGTAAGTATAGGTTGTGTGTGCTGGGTTTACTTGGAAGGGTTGAACTTGATGGACTTTGGTCTTTTTTCAACCCTATGTAACTATGTAACTAAATGTAAACTATACTGTGGGTAATAAATAGTCTTAATCTAGTTGGCCAATCAAAGTAAATGATAATATTCCTTGCTAGTGGTTATTATTCCAGAATATAATTATTTCCCAAGACTCGAATGTAAAACTTCACCATGTGAGTTTCTATAGAAGTCAATAGGAGTTGTCCCAGGCAAACTCAAGCCATATTTTCAATTTGAGACATTCAGATTTTTAATCAAGGTATTCAAGTTTTTTCATTCGAGTTTACCACATTAATAAATAAGCGAGCATTCGATATGCAAGTTTATTTGATTTAGAAAAACAAACTCGAATTCACAAACTCAAAAACTGATAAATAATTTTACATCAAGCTGCCCCACACATTATAGCTGATTGGAATGCGTGATGAGTGAATTAGGGAATGTAATTCCTAACCCTGAATTAGCCCTTTGCTACCAGCATCTCACTTACTGCAAACGAGATTTCAAGCTTTATGGACAGGTTAAAAGTAGCAATCCTCATTTGAATGGTGTCAGTGTGACCAAATCATACATACAAAGAATACCATTATTAACAAAATCCTAGCTAAACCACACTATCCCACAATATACTGGCAGCATAGCAACTGGCTGTCTTCAGAACAGCTCTTCCCATCAGAAATCTATTAGCGCTGGAATTGTTTTCTGCTGTAACCTGCTCTAAATTCATTACAGCTGCGAGACTCCAGCAGCACTTTAGATAGAGAAGAGACAGCTTATCTGTCTGATTATAGCAGCAGCCACACTCCTTCCTCCTCACCTCTATATGGTCCATAATTCACTCTGCCCAGGGGCCATATTCCCTTCTTATCACTTCTATATGGTCCCTAATTCACCCAGCCCAGCAGCCACACTGTCTCCTCCTCACTTCTATATGGTCTGTAATTCACCCTGCCCAGGGGCCAAACTCCATCCTCCTCACCTCAAAATGTTCCCTAATCCACCCAGACCAACAGCCACATTGCCTCCTCCTCACTTCTATATGGTCTGTAATTCACCCTGCCCAGGGGCCACACTCCATCCTCCTTAGCTCAAAATCTTCCATAATTCACCCAGCCCAATGGCCACACTCACTTCTATGTGGTCCCTAATTCACCCTGCCCAGGGGCCACACTCCATCCTCCTTACCTCAGAATGTTCCCTAATTCACCCAGTCCAACAGCCACATTCTCTTCTCATCATATGTATGTGGTCCCTAATTCACACGGGCCACACTCCATCCTCCTCACCTCAATATGTTCCCAAATCCTCCCAGACCAACGGCCACATTGCCTCCTCCTCACTTCTATATGGTCTCTAATTCTCCCTGCCCAGGGGCCATACTCCATCCTCCTTACCTCAGAATGTTCCCTAATTCACCCTGCCAGTGTAAGGCAATGCAATGTTCCACCAACAGAACTGAGGCTGGAGATTTCTGTGCTGTCCTTTCAGCACCACCACCCTGACGTTACATTCCTGCCTCCAATGTTTGTGCATTATAGAGAGAAGTGTAAGGTTCTTTATAGAATTATGTTCAGCAACAGCACCTTGTGTATAGCCATTGCCTCCAGTGTTCATACATTTTAGTGGGAAACTCCTTACAGAATCACATTCAGTACTATTGCTTTAGTTACATTCCTGCCTCCCATGTTTATGCATTATAAACAGAAATGCAGGGTTCTTTATAGAATTCTGTTCAGCCACACCAGGCTAGCTAGTTTGTCCCTCCCTGCCTCCAATGTGATAAACTCCTTACAGAATCTCATTAAGCATCATATCTATGCTTACATTCCTGCCTCCCATATTCATACATTACAGCAGGAAATGCGGGGTTCTTTATAGAATTCTGTGTAGCAGCACCAATCTAGCCAATTTGTCCTTGTATCCAATGTTCATACATTATTGTGAGAACCTGTTCACAGAATCCCATTCAACACCATCCCTACACTAACATTCCTGCCGCCTCCCATGTTCATGGGAATAGAGAACGGAATTCCGTTCAGCAATAACAAGCCATTACATTTTCCCTGCCTTCAACGTGTGTACATTATAGTGAGAAACTGCAGCACTATCGCTACACTTATATTCCTGCTTCCCATGTTCCTCTATAATACGGGAAATGTGGGGTTCTTTATAGAATTCTGTTCAGCCATACCAATATAGCTAGTCTGTTCCTGCCTCACATGTTCATACATTATTTAATTCCTTACAGAATTGTTCATACATTCTAGTAGGAAATGCAGGGCTGTTTATAGAATTCTGTTCATCCACATCAAGCCAACCAATTTCAATGGTCATACATTACAGTGAGAAATTTTCTACAGAATCCCATTTTGCACCAGCATTCTACCAAAAATATCCCCAGCTTCCCATGTGCTTACAATACATTGCTGTGATTGGCTTGCTATTATTTAAAAAGATGCAACACTATATTACTTTTAATCTGAAATTATATCTTGAAGAGATTTTATTGTATAGTTCAAATCTTTCCAAATACTGGTAAGCAGCTAAATTTCAAACAGGCTACAACTGCTTTAGTGTATCCCCTATTTTTACTCGTTACCCTTGAATTCTGTGCTCTGTATAAAACCATTCAGGAAGTAGCCTTATACAGGGTACCAGCAGCAGACCCAGATCTGGGTGTTTAGAAAGCCTTGTGGGAATCCTAACATGGAGATTTTCAGTACATGTGTGTAAAACAGATCACATATCCTAGAGGCTGAGGCCCTGTAACTTCTAGCTTAACACTACCCTAATGCCTTTATGTAGTTTCTGAGCTTTCAAAGTCACTGAATCTAGCTTTTGCTCTTCTGCTTCTCCCCCACTATACACAGCTTAGTTTTAGCCTCAGCTTTGTTGTAAGATGCAATAGACATGCTTCCCTTCTCTGAGCATCACAGATTTACAGATTTGGTGAGTCATGACGGTATAACCAATCCATCTTGGAGCACAAGGAGAATCGCCCCCTTTACAGGAATCTACCATACAGATCACTAGTCTTACTAGGTTACGATTTTATTCCTTCAGGGCAGCCTAACGCTTTGGCTCATAGGCAGGTAGAGCAGGATAGTCCACTTTTAGCCAATTTTAACACCTTTAATTAAGCTTTGGCCTTGTTGCATAATAATCCACAATGAACTGATACTGTAGAAACTGTTCTGGGGCTCTTTTTTGATGGGGCCTATGATTAAGTGCTGAGTAAGCATGAAATGCATTAGGCTGTATCTATTGTTCTTAATGGATTAAAATAAATGAAACTAATCTTGAGTGGTATATGAGCATATATATTTTGTAGCTGTATTACCCTCCATTGATCACTCTCTTTATACTTAGCTTATGCCCATATTAATTAAATTGTTTGGTTCCCTGTTTTTTGGTTTTCCTTACTCTTTTTGACAGAGGCATAGACCAGTGGAGGAATATGTTGTCCAATTTAGCCACTGGGCTACCTGTGGAATAATATGGCCTTAGACATCAATGTCTCTTTATCCTTTCTGACCTCCTCAAGTAAGAGCTTTCTAGAATTTGTGTAGGCTTTCAGTCTGGATTAACAGACTTGGGAAAAGATATTAGGAAATCTAAATCCTGTCCTTGCATGCCTTTGGTAACTTTTCTGCAATTACAAAAACATTCAGATTTAACTGGAAAGAGTTTCCATTTAAATACTTGGGTGCCAGAAGGAAATATCCATACTCTTAGGCTGGTCCAAACTTTCCATAAGAGCAATTCTGAAAACCAGTTAAAGCCAGCTTCAGCTGACCAATGGAAGGGGACCATATAAAATGTTTTCATGCTTCCATGTTTTTCATGTTAGATTGGTCATTTTGGCACACATTTGTCAAAACCCATTTGGTAATACATTGTTGCTTAACATTTTGCCACCAAAACTTTGCCTTTATTAGGATGCCAAAGGAAGTAGTCAGTGTTTGTTTATAGAACTGCACACTGTTCCTGAGTTCCTTCAGTTATTGTTTTCCTGTGCCTGACTATGCCTGTTTCTGGATTTGCTTAAATTCTTTCTCACTTGACCTCGGCCTGTTTACTACTTTACCTTTTGCCATCCTGGTCTCTCCACACGACACTCAGCTCTGTTCCTAGCCTCAGTCACTGTTGTGTTTTTGGGGAGGTGCATGAGATGCTCTTCACTTCTCTGAGCACCCACCATATTTTAGTTACTATTTTGTATTGTAGAAGGACATACTGTACTAATGTGGAGTCCTAGGGTTGCCACCTGTCTAGTATTGACCCAGACAGCCTGGTTTTCTCAAGGGCTGTACGGGTCAAAACTATCTGTACAGTTTTCAAATCCAGACAGGACTGCCCCACCCCCTGCTTGTAGTTCATAAGAACGAAAAGGTGGCAACCCTATGGAGTTCCATAGAGAGTCCTGACATTTAGTTTAAGAATAAATGTGTTACATACTGTGCTCCTGTAAGAAGCATGACTACAATTTGCAGCCCCATAAAAAAACTGCATGTGCAGTCATGTTCTGTCACTGAAAGGATTGCTCATATATAATGTATTATTTCTATCCTCCAACTACTCACCCTGCTGCCACATTTTTGGAACATAATAAAGATATGTCAGGGATTACATTTCCTTGCCTTTTCCCAGATAACTGTGTTATAAACGAGCGCCTCTGTATTTTATTTCATTTACCTACTCCGTTTAAACATTCAGTACCACGTTAATACAAGGTATTAAAATGACCTGGATATTCAAGCATTTAAACTATTTAAATATTATTAACTCTGTTCTGGGACTTTGCAACCATTTCTGCATTTCAGCAAACTAATGATCATTTATTCATACATATTTATGATATGCAATCTTGTCTTCAACTCGAAGGTGCTTAGCATTATATGTAGGTACCAAAAATTAAATAAATCACTGTGGTAAAACAGTTTCCCATAAATGTGTCTGGAAGCTAGTCAAGCAATCTTTTTTTTTTTTTTTTACAAGAGATAATATTATAGCACATCATTTAATATACAGTGTAATTTCCACCCTAAAAAATCAGCACCTGAAAGTGTTTCTGCATATGGCAAAGTAATGACAATAGTGACAATAGTGCCAACTGAAATATACATTTACAAACTCAATTGCACCTAAACTCTGATAAGCTAAAGTTACTTTGTCTTGAAACATGCTCCTTTTGCTTCCGCATTGTTGCACTAACTGCCAACTTTCCAACCCTGAATTTGGCGGTAATTCTAGGATTCCCACAGTAGGATACAACAGACTTGAGCAGTATGCTTAGTTGCAATGGTGCAAAATTTGTGGGGAAAAATACTGCATTGTGCATAAATAACATAGCAAGTTGTGTCCGAAATAACATAGCAAGTTGTGTTGCGAAATTGTACACTGCACATCATAATTGAACCCTATTATTTATATTCCAGTCCAATTATTGGAGTTTACCAGACACACTCCTGGTTTAGTACTGCCCAGTTTTACTAAGTACTTTAAATATGTACACTTTGTATGTACTGTATATTGAATTCATAGCTTATTTTTAGCTTAAGTCTTTTTCCTGTACAGTTATGGGATCCATTATCTGGAAACCCATTATTCAGAAAGCGCTGAATTACTGAAAGCCTGTCTCCCATAGTTTCCATTTGAATAAAATAATTCAGATTTTTAAAATGTATTTCCATTTTCTCTGTTATAATAAAACAATACCTTGTACTTGATCCCACCTAAAATATAATTAATTCTTATTGGTTGCAAAACAAACCTATTGGGTTTATTTAATGTTTTATTGTCTTTTAGTAGACTTAAGGTATGGAGATCCAAATTACAGAAAGACCCCTTATCTGGAATACCCTTGGTCCCAAGCATTCTGGATAATGTTTCCTATATCTGTATCTTCATATTTTCTATAAAATGGCTTTTTTTGAGCATTATGTCATTATTCTTATTAGTTCTAACTTTGCATTGTAGATAGTTAATTAGTTTATTTTCAAAACACACTGGTGCTAAATACCCAGAGATACGTAGGGTAACTGAATTCAGGATGTCCAACCACGACATGATACTGCTAAGAGACCCCCATAAAGTTACTCCTCCAGTTACATGGGAGTAGGAGAAACAATAGGTTACCTGAAAGCAGTTCTAATGTGTAGCTCTGGCACTTTCTGAAAGCTCAGACTCAGGCACAATGCACTGAGATGGTGTCTATACACCAATAGTACAGCTGAAAAAAATACATTTGTTTGTTCAAAAATAAATATTTAAATAGTAGAATGAATTATTTGCTATGTAAACAGTGTAATTTAGAAATTAAAAGTACATAAAAATCATAACAGTATCCCTTTAATGCTTACTTGGTCCCCTTTGCATATGCTCTCCCTGAATCAAATTTGGGCCAGTTTTGTGGTGACGTCCTAGTTGTGAGAAATGAGGAATGTAAATGTAGGCACATATGGGGTCAATATCCCCTATAGCTTTAAACACCCTACCTTCTTTATTTCCCATGTATCTATTTCACTATTAGCCGATTATGTGTTATTGGTCCATGACCACTTCCTGCACAATGTAATATAGTATTTAGCAAGTGGTCTTCAAGGGATCTTCCTCATTTGGCCTGCATCTGTTGAACTAGGTGGATGTACCACTAAGCCTGGGTTCAACAAGGCCTTAGTAAAGCTGTTCTGCCCCAGTCGGGCTCCTACCTCTGGAGAAAGTTGTGAAGCAGGGACCCAGTGAACGAGGATTTAGTAAGTGCAGAATATCATTTGTTATAGCACTTGTTATAGCTCCCTTCTTCTAAACGGAGTGGGTGCCCTTGTGTTCGTTGGGAGGACCTACTGGTAAATAAAGCATTAAAGAGGTTATTATATGATCCCCTTATATATTTATACATAGCTATCATGTCACTTCTTACGCTCCTCTTCTCCAGTGTAAACAGACCCAACTTGGCCAGTCTTTCTTCATAACTGAGACTTTCCATACCCTTTACCAGCTTAGTTGCCCTTCTCTGGACCCTCTCTAATAATGTCCCGTTTGAGCACTGGAGACCAAAACTGAACAGCATATTCTAGATGGGGCCTTACCAGCGCTCTGTAAAGGGGAAGAATAACCCCCTCCTCCCGTGAATCTATACCCCTTTTAATACAGCTCAAAACCTTGTTTGCCCTTTGCAGTTGCTGCCTGGCATTGCTTGCTACAGCCAAGTTTATTATCTACAAGGACTCCAAGGTCCTTCTCCATTATGGATTTGCCTAGTGCAGTCCCATTAAGGGTATAAGTGGCTTGCATATTTTTACATCCCAGGTGCATGACCTTACATTTATCCACATTAAATCTCATCTGCCACTTAGCTGCCCAGATTGCCAGTTGGTCAAGATCCTGCTGCAAGGATGCCACATCCTGGATAGAATTGACTGGTCTGCAGAGTTTTGTGTCATCTGCAAACACTGATACATTGCTTATAATACCCTCCTCTAAGTCATTAATGAACAAGTTAAACAAAAGTGGACCCAGTACAGAACCCTGAGGGATCCCACTGAGAACCTTACTCCAAGTAGAGAATGTGCCATTAACAACCACCCTCTGTACCTGATCCTGTAGCCAGTTTCCTATCCATGTGCAAACGGCTTCACTAAGACCAATAGACCTTAGTTTAGAAAGCAGTCGTTTGTGGGGAACGGTATCAAATGCTTTGGCAAAATCCAAATAGATTATATCTACTGCATCCCCACTGTCCAGCTTCTTACTCACCTCATCATAAAAAGCAATTATATTGGTCTGACATGACCTGTCCTTCATAAAGCCATGCTGATTACTGCTCATAATTCTCCACTACATAATTTTGTATGTAATCCCTTAACAAGCCTTCAAATAACTTGCCCACCACGGATGTCAAACTTACAGGCCTATAATTGCCAGGCTGAGATCTTACTCCCTTTTTAAATATAGGAATGACATTCGCCTTCTTCCAATCCCTAGGTACCATACCTGATGAAAGCGAGTCTGAGAATATCAGAAACAAGGGCCACTGCAATTCTGCCCCTAGCTCTCTCAGTACCCGAGGGTGTATTCCATCTGGCCCAGGTGCCTTGTTTACATTTATCGTGTGTAACCCTTTAAGCACCATATCCTGTGCCAACCACTGTGTAGTTGGAGCTGAGGCAACAGTGCAGCTATTGGGTGGGACTTGGCACTCTGGCTTCTCTACTGTATACACAGAAGAAAAGAACTGGTTAAGCACATCTGCCTTTTCTGTATCCGCTGTAACCATATTGTTACTATAACTCAATGGAGCCACACCCTCAACCTGCATCTTTCTACTATTAATATAATTATAAAACTTTTTGGGTTTAGTCTTGGCCTCGGCCGCGATGCGCTCCTCATTTTCTATCTTTGCCTTCTGGATTGCTGTTTTACAACACTTGTTACAGTGTTTATGTTCATTAAACGCAGCTACTGTCCCCTCTGACCTATGTTTCCTAAAAGGTTTCCTTTTTTTCCCTATTAACTTCTTTACCTCAGAGTTAAGCCACAAACTACTCTACTTTTTCTTATTAATGGAATAAATTAAGAACAGTAATGATTTAATATCATTTTAAATGACAACCATTTCTGCTCTGTGTTTTTATTATAAAACATAATGCCCCAATCTATGCCCTGAAGCGCTGCTTTTAAGGAGATAAAATTTGCTTTTCTAAAATTCAGTGTCTTTGTTGCCCCTGTGTAAATTTGTTTCCTGCACCAAACATCTAATGAAATAACATTATGGGCACTATTACCCAGGGGTATAGCATGGTTCCTGGTTGGCTCCTCAACAACCTGTGACATAAAGTTGTCAGGCAGCAAATTTAAACTTGTTCCCATTTACTGCCCCTCCTAACTGTCACAAACTTGTTCCCATTTACTGTCCTGGCAGTACTATGGCTCCAGTTAATATCAGGGTAATTAAAATCCCCCATTATTATCACTTACCCCAAACTAGCAGCCTTTTCTATTTGCTACAGGAGCTGAGCCTCCTCCTCTTCGCTTACATTAGGGGGTCTATAGCATACCCCTACCATTAATTTGGTAGATTCTTTACTATCTGTGAGAAGCTCAACCCATAAGGATTCAGCTCCCTCTGTTACTCCCACCTCTTTAATATTTGCTTTTAATTCCTGCTTAACGAACAGACACACTCCTCCTCCTTTTCTATTGCCCCTGTCCCTCCGAAACAATGTATAACCCCCAATATTAACTGCCCAGTCATGAGACTCATTCAACCAAGTTTCAGAAACGCCAATCACGTCATATTTCCGCTCCAACGCCAGTACCTCCAGCTCTCCCATTTTACCAGTCAGACTTTTTGCATTGGTAAACATACATTTAATACTGGTACCAGCGTGAGAATGTCGTGTAAAAAACTTATGGGCCTCCCTGCCATTATCAGTAACCTGAAGCAAGTCTTCTTCCCCATTTTCCCGATGCCCACTACCTCATCTATCCTGTCTCCCACAGAATTACCTGCTGCACCCTTTCCCTCCACTTCTAGTTTAAAATCTCCTCCAACCCTCTAGCTATCTTCTCCCCATCATCATTGAGGTGCAGCCCTTCCTTGGCAAAGAGCCTGTAACCGATTGAGAAATCAGCCCAGTTCTCCAGAAACCCAAAGCCCTCCTCCCTGCACCAATCTCTCAGCCACGCATTAATCTCCCTAAGCTCCCGCTGCCTTCTTAACGTTGCTTGTGGCACAGGTAATATCTTATAACTTATCGCCTAGTTTTTTAAAATCGTTCTTGAGGACTTCCCCTCCACCTCTAACTTTGTTATTGGTACCTATGTGTACCAAGGTCGCCGGGTCTTCCCCAGCCCCTCCCAACAATTTGTCTACTCATTCCACCACATGCCGAACCCTAGCACCAGGCAAGCAACACACAGTTCGGCATGTAGGGTTCTTGCGACAAATTACCCTATCCACCTTTCTAATAATTGAATCCCCTACAGCTATAGCCTGCCTTCCCTTCCTAGCACTATTCCCCCCACCTGCTCCATACATGCTAGCTCAGAGCTGTCTTCCCCAGCATCCTCACCTAAAGCGGCAAATCTGTTGGATTGTACAAGCTGTGAACCAGCCCCCCTACCCTTCCGTCCCCTACTGCCCCTCTTAATTGTCACAAACTTGTCTCCCTCATTAACCTCCACTGTCCCTTTTCCACCCCCCACTACACCGGCCCGTGCCAGTGGTTGCTCAGTGAGCCTCCTGTTCTCCCCCATGTTTGCAGCTGCCCTCAGTGCTGCCAGTTCCCCCCTTAGATTCTGCACCTCAGATTCCAAGAGGAAAACTCACCTGCATCTCTCACAAGTAAATGCTGCATGGAACTGCTGCTCCAGGATGTGACAAGATCCACACTGAGTAACACCAGCAATCATACTGGAACTATTAACATATTGCCACTGGGTGCTTACAGTCTCCTAAGTGCAATCCCTGGTATAGTGCCTTTTTAGATTTAAACGCCTTTTTGTTTTTAACACCTACCAAACACTTAATTCACATGCAACACTTGGATCACATGCAACACTTGCTTAGAAGCTCCCACACTCGTTGTGCAGTCTGTAACCTATAGAGGTTCAAAACCCAACATTCAGACTAAAATTGTAGGATAAAATCGTAGGATGTTCTGAACATGCAATTGTTGGCAGATACCAATCGTACAAAAGTGACTTCCATTGTAGGTCCCCCAAGGATATCATCCGATACACAATACATTGGCAGATTTTCTCGTTATCTGACTGAAATTTTCTAACCTGGGCGATCAACTAAATGGCCGATCGCAGTGGTACAAAAATTATCGGCCCAATAATTCTGACCCCACAAACAGTCGGAAAATGTTACAAAACTTTTCCTACAATTTTAATAAGTAACCGTTGCACAATTTCATTTTTTGCAGGGTTTACATCCACTTCTTTAAATCTCATCCAGTAGCCAAAAGTGGCCTTAATGTCATGGCAAAAGGAATAATGTTTGTTCTATTTTACAAACAAACTACATTTAAATGCACCCCCCTAAGACATGGGTCAGCCATTGTTCTACACAGAAAAGATGAGTGCACTTCCTTGGCACAAACAACCATATTATGTAGAGCACAATGATGTTATTGAGTAGCTCAATGTTTTGGAGAAGTTAATGTGTAGAAATAACACACCTGCTTTGTTTGGCATATTTATATGTGAAGCTATGGAATATGACTAATAAGTGAACACAGCATTGTCCGAGACAGTTAACTGTTTTATAAGGGTTTTCCAGGAGATGGCTGTTCAGCTGTAAAGAAGAATTGGTGTGAAGTGCTACAACATGATTAATTAATGTGTATTTTCCAGACCCGTGTTTCCCAGGGTTATGTAGCCCCCAATGACTCAACCACAATCTTTTAGCAACATTATTGTTGCATGAAGTACTGCTTGAAATCCTCAGGAAATCAATAGCTCTCTTTCAGTGGTTTCCAGCTTTCCCTATATCTTTGGAATATATTTTCTGTTCAAAATACATTCCCAAAGTCCCTGTGAGCATTTTCATACCACGATTACTCCACTGCTGCACAGACTTGACAATGTTCTCTGTGCTTTACATTTCCAGTTACAGTATTGGTTTTTATTTAATGACAGGTGAAGCCTACTGACCTCCTTTTTTTTTAGTTTTCAAGACAACATAGAAACAAGGGTATGCTACCAACTGAAAGTTTGCAATGTGCTAGAGATCAGAATGCATATTATTGGATTCTTGGTCTGTGGTGGTTTCCTTGTAGGGGGTCCATGTGTCCGAGATTTGATTACATTTAGCAGGTAGCCTCTGCTCTGGTAGGTCAGTTTATATATATAGGAAGGGCATCATTAACCAACTTTTTCCAAAGTGGTAAGGAGGGAGGTTGTAGTTTCCATTTGAGGGTGACAGCCTATCTTCCATAGAAGAAAAGTAGGTGAAAGAGTTTGTGTTTATATTGACAAGGAATTTTGTGGTCTATATTTCCCAGTAAAAATACTTTAGGTTACTTGATATCAGGGCAATACATAGATCTACTTAGTAGCAGCTACTTGTCACGGCTACTAAACACCAAAAAATACCTTGCCATAGACAATACTGAGAATTGCCTCTGCTAAAACACATATAGAGATAATTCAGTAAATGATCAGCACTGTCTATTTTTGTAGCTGTGACAAGTAGCTACTTCTAGTAAGGGTAAAGGTAGCCATACACTGTAAGATCCACTCACTTGGCGAGGTCTTCTCCCTATGTGCCCACCTACAGGTCAATATTGGGCAATATTGGGCTAATTCGATTGTTTGGCCTGAATGTGGGCATAGGCGCTGTCGGATCAGGGCCGCATCAATGAGCCAATGCGTTCCCCGATCTGATGGGAAAATCAAATCAGCCCGATCGAGATCTGGCCAATTTCAGGCAGATGTTGGTCAGGGTGGCCTGTCGGGGTGGCCCATAAACAGGCAGATAAGCTGCCAAATTGGTCTAAAGCTGCTAAATCGACCAACTTAAGACTGCAAAAAGTTTGTAATATCACTATACTACTGGGTAATCATTGTGCAGGACCAGAAACCATGGAGGTAAGTACCCCAGGCCACTTGACATTTAAGCACAAGTTGGTGGGGATGACTTCCATATTGTGTAGGTGAACTGGTGTATAGTATAGTCTATGAATCATTTTGTATTGGATAAGTGCATCTGCACTACTAATCACTGTTGATAAAGGTATCGGTAATCCCATCCCAGTCATCGGTATCCGGTATAGGAATGTCCTGTGACCATTAACTGTAACATGTTGCATATGTTACAATAGACAAGCATTTTTTCTGCTCAGGTACCCTAATCACTTGTCCTCCATTCTTAGTAGGTGAACAACCCACCACAGCTTAAGTAAAGGAGGTTTTTATCACATACAGAATGGGTTAATTTACTGTTTGGACAGTCAAGCCATGGATTAAATGGTGAGGTTCATAAATGGGAGGTATATATGAAATAAAATTAGTTGTGACTGCAAAGGGCTTCCGTCTCGCTTACTGAATAACTATGCAGTAGATCAAGTCCTAATTAATAAAAAAAAATAGTTTTTGTTGATTAACAGCCTTAAAAGTCCATTCTAATTTATAAATAATGTCAGTACATAAAGGTATACAGAGCCGGTCAAGAGCTGCATATGCAATGGAGTCTGGATCACCAGGGTGTTCATCAATACACCAGCAATGTACACATAATGACACATAACTTAATTCATCATAGAGGCATTATGGCGTCAGCACATCAATTCCACAAACACACAAAAGATAAACTGATAAATGCACATTCCTTGGCCCCCGGTATTACTACTAATTCATTTTTTGTAAACGCATACATGGGGTTGTTTGGTCACACACATGGCTGTAAAATTGCTATGCCACCATAAAACTGCACCACACTCTGGTCCTTGATTATGGTGACTGAATAACACCAGACAAAGTATGAGAATGCTGACCATGCTGGCATACATTCTTAAATACATATATGCAATCTAAGACCCACTCAGATCAACATACTGACATACATCACACTGATTCTTGGTAGTCAGCATACTGAGACAATCAGATAATGTAGCATCAAACACACTCAAAGTGATCAATATATTGACACAATGCAAGATTTACTAAGAGCTGAAAAGCTATGAGATGGCAGTTATACAGAGATTTCTCTACCAACACCCTACCCCCAAAAATAGACAGCATTTATATTATGACCTCCCTTAAATGTATAAATGATCACATTTATTTAGGAAAATTGATTTAGCAATAAGCCTTTTATAATATCAGTAGATTTTACCAGTACTATTTTAAATATGGAATTCCTCATTACATACACATCTGTTTAACTGGTATAATATATTTTATACTGGAATATTTGGTCCCTACTTCAAATACTACAACCAGTGGCACCTGTTGTGGCCCGCTGGTCATGAAAATATGAAATGGCCTGTATTTGTGATAACAGTGTGTTTGGGAAAGTTGTATACAAGCAACCTTAGGGGATTGATAGAAATACAACCTATTTGCCCTATATCCAAGGGATATGGGCTTCATTGGGTACATAATAAAGTGGGAGTCCAGCTTATAGAATTGCAAAATGGAGAACACACTGTGCTGGTGTAAGAATAACATGCTACTCCCTCAAATGTCTGATCCCAAAGTTTTAATAATCTTTAAAGTTTTACTATACATTGACCCTCTATTTATGTATATCCTCCAACCACTATTACACCCCTTGCTGTACTACTCGGTTGGCTCTTTTAATACTCCCTCACCCCCTGCTATGTAGTAATATCCCCTGGTAATATGGGAAAGAAGGCATCAGTAACAAAAACGGTTGTTCTGCATCTACAGCTTTGGCTTATCTAAAAAAATGATTTTTTAATTAGTTATGCTACCATCTTTATGTTTCACTTGTTCCCTGCCTTGTTATGACTTTTAGATGACTAGTTTTTCTTTTTCTCAATATGGCATGTACATATAGTTATATGGTGAAATTGTTAGTGCCCACTTGTAAAACATAGGGGAAAATAACATTTATCAATGACAGATAACAATAAGGAATAACATTAAAGTGTGGAGGCAAGGCATGGAGGAGTGATGTAGGAAACAATTGCCTAGAGAGATGGCATAGTACAAGCATATCCTTTAGTTATATAAACACATGCAAAGTATAGTTCCTTTCTCCTTATGTGCAAGATGATTTAAAAGAAAAGAGAATAGAGGTAAATAGGGTTAGATGGTTAGATGGGGAGAAGGGGAGGAATAGATCAATCACTTCTATAGGAGAGAAAAGTGAAAATCCATAACAGACATTGAATATTTGCAACAGATTAAGATCTATCCTCATCAGGGTTATTACACAATATTCAAGCTGTTGTTGATTTTTGGCTCAATTCTTTAAGAGGTGAAAATAAGTTCTAGTTTTAAGTGTTCTCTTTATAATAAGTATGCATGTCCATTTGGTATTGATTGCTTTTCAAAAGTTGCCTTTGTCTTCCAGGTAGCAGTGAGATCTTAGCATGTTGGGAACTGTTACTTGCTGCCTTCACTGTGCCTTTAATACTTTCAAGCTCCCAGCAGGGAGTTATCATATCAGCAGAGACTTATCGTATATTGATCCTAAAATTCCTCTTTAGTAAAGTTCCCCCCGGAACTCCTCATGGTAATCCATAGATAGGGTAATTTGGATGACTTTGGTCTTGGATGACTTTGACTTTGGATGACTTTGTTCAAAGCTGAACTTATCAAGGAGCCTTTTCTTTTCTGAATTAGCACAAAATTTGTGGTATAAACTGCATTGGTTGGTCTTTTCTGGTTTGGAATTAGTGTAATTAAAGTACATGTCATGGAAATGGAATAAACCCCATCTAGGACCACACTGATAAATGTTTTTCTGTAACTGGCATCCTGAAAATTATGCCACTGCTGCCTCCACATCTAATTGAACAATTAGGGTATTACATACTATTATCTCTCCTGGAGTTATGAGAAGGGTGTGAATTGATATCAAGTAGGTATCTGCTTCTATCTAGAAGTAATAGGATTTATAGAGATTTAATAAATAAACTTCAAGCAATTGTTAATTAGTAATAGAAACCACTGGTAGCAGGTGGATTTGGCCAGAAAGTGCAAATGTTTGATTTCCATTAAAGCTTATCACAGTTACTTGGAGAGATTTAGGTGTTTCTTCTCTGACAATTGGCAGTTGAGAATAGGGATGAACATCCATTGTGTCATGAGCCTCAGGGAGGCATTTACTAAGCTGCACCTTTTTCAGGTTGGGCTTTTTGTCACAGAAAAAAGCACAACATTTCCAAGATTTATTATGCAACTTTTTCCGCAAACAATTCAGAATCTGAAACCTCTTTACCTAAAACCTGTCGAGGTCATGTAGACGTCAATGGCTGATGTCCCTTTTTACAAATGGAAGATCTTTCTTTGTTTCGTGGTCTTTGAGGTTTTCAGGTGTTTTGACAGGTGTTTTTGTGCGACAAGTCGAAAAAGTAGCAAAATCACTTTTTTACATTTCCAAGGAAGATGTTAATTGTTGCTCTTTTAAGTATGGAGTATTAGGTCTTGTTCTCTGTAATTGCACCCTATGGGATGCTTTTTATTAAAAGATTTGATGAAACACACAAAAACATGGATAGTACTTGCTTTTCCTTACTGTCTGTTTTACTAAGAAAGTCACCAGCAAATGAGCCCTTCGGGTAATTTTTATCTAGGGATGTTGTAAGACCTCTCAAAAGAAATGGGGTATGGGGTCTCAAGTAAGGTATTTAGCTATTAAAAACAGGCAATGCACCCTATGGGATGCCTTTCATTTGGAGATGCAGTAAGACCTTTCACTACTTTCACTACGTAACGGCATGGACAATAGTGCTTGTAAGTACAGCACAGTTCTCAATATGGCATTCATGGCATGCATCCTGAATGGCTAAGGTGTCTCAGTAACTCAGCTTCTTTGCCATCTTGTTATTTTTGATGAGACCAATTGTATCAGTGATCCCCAACCAGTGGCTCAGGAGCAACATGTTGCTCGCCAACTCTTTGGATGCTGCTCTCAGTTAGGAGGCAAGTTTTGGTTGCATAAAAACCAAGTGTAATTGCCAACAGAGCCTTCTGTAGGCTTCCAGTCAACATAGGGGATACCAAATAGCCAATTATAGCTCTCATTGGCACCTCCATGAACATATTTCATGCGTGTGTTGCTCTCCAAAACTTTTTCCATTTGAATGTGGCTCACAGGTATAAAAGGTTGGGGATCCCTGCATTGGATCATATGGACATTCTAGAAACCCCACAAGATGTGGTAATTCTGTTTAATAAATATCTGTGAGATAGGGATGAACATGTTTGGTGGTAATGCATGCGTTCCAATAGCCAGGGTACACCAACCAATTTCTAATAAATATATGTGTGAATTTGATTACATTTTTATGCTATAGTACATAGTATTGTATAATTAGTAATAGAATAAATAATGCTGAATACGGTTGGCAGCTTAACAGCAGAATGCCTTCAGTAGGCAACTGTTATTATATTTATAAATATATATATTTTTGATATTTATTCATACTATACCTATAGGGTCACTCTAAACCACAGTATATAGTGCATATCAGAAGAAATTCATAACGCACATTTTTTTTGGTGTAATCATTTCAGTAACAGTGCAATAATGAGATCAGCATAGGCAAACCCTTGTTGGACAATGAAGCTGCTTCTCTGGAGTATGACAGGCAGTTTCCAAAGCAAGTAAATAATCCCTATGCATTACTCATTACACATGAATGAACAACATGAGTTTTTGGCAGGCAGTAACCACTGAAGCGGCAGCATGGCCAGCTGCTAGCAGCTATCACCTTGGCAGGTGTTTTGCTGTTTTAAATCTCCACTCTCAAAAAACAGAAGTTCCAGTCTGCAACTGAGCATTCCAGAGCTCTCCGGTGTGCAATTCTGTGAGTCTGATTATTAGATGTGCGCAACAAAGCTGGATCTCCAGCTGCTTGCCCTTTGCTGTACCTCCTTCCGATAGCTCAAATGGTTTAAAGAAGTGGTGCAGTGCTTTGGCTGTTGCTGAATTGCAGTTCCCAGCATCTTGACAGCTAAATGCAGTTTGACAACAGCAGGAGGGCAGCAGTTTGAGCCTACATGTAGATAAGTTGGGCACATCATCCCTACCCAAATAGCATAATTTGTACTGCATATATCCCCTCAAATTTTCAGCACCATCACATTTTTCTAAAACAAATAGCAGCTTTCACCCAGTGACCATATTCCCTCTGACACATCATCAGAGACATTTACATCTGCAAACAGGACATGTGTGCTGTACAGTTCATGCAATGAACTAATGCAGGCTTACACAGGCAGAACTTACTTTGATAAAAAAAAAATTCTACTTGTATTGAGCACTATAATGGTTAAGCTGAGCTCAGGAGATGAGGTTAGGAGAAAAAAATAGGAGCCCACAGCTAGAGCAGAGTTTCTATGGGAACCAGCAATGTCATCTCTTTATTGGCTGCTATACTGGAGGGCGTGTTTAGTGAGCTAAGAAGAACTGAGCATGCTCAGTAGCCAGTGATTAAAGGATTCTTTCATGATTTTTATGGTATACTTTTTATGTCTAAATTACACTGTTTACATAGCAAATAATTCACACTACCATTTAATATTCCATTCTTGAACGAACAAATGTAGTTTTTTCAGTTGTAATATTGGTGTGTAGGCACCATCTTAGTGCATTGTGCCTGATTCTGAGCTTTCAGAAGGAGCCAGTGCTACAACTTAGAACTGCTTTCAGATAAGCTGTTGTTTCTCCTACTCCCATGTAACTGGAGGAGTTACAAGCCGGACTTAGATTTCTTACTATTGAGTGCTATTCTGATATCTACTAGGAGTTGCTATCTTGCTACCATCCCATGTGCTGCTTTCATTCTCTGTTTACCAGTGATGATTATGCAGGCTGTAGTACTGGCTTATCAAGGCCCCTCATCCCACAGCAACCAATCAGTGTTTTCTTCAACCTGCTGCATATAGATCTATGAAAGCAACATTTTGATTTGGTTCCCCAGATGCAAATATGCCCAGTGTTGGTAAATGAGCAGGTTTTCTCTTTCAATAGAAAACCTATGTATACATATTCCTATTGGTAGCCAACACTTGCCTTAAGTGAGGTTATTAATAAGTGACTTGTTGTCATGTCTGTTATTTAACATTTCTAGGCCATGACGAAGGACCCACCCTGCCTTCACTATGTACATTTTTTATATTTCTTCTACCTTTTGTTGATGATTTCAATAAGCATATTCTGGGCAGTTTCCAAGGCAGAACTATTTGGATTCAGTGAAGGTGTACTCTGGTTTAAACCAGGAGTAAACTAATATTCAGACCAGTAATATGTTAGGTATCATTTCAAGACATTTCATGTTTGTGGTTTCATAAATTTTATTTGTGGGTGATGTATGTTGCGTTTGATCACAACATGGAGCCAGTGCTTACATGCTTACAAGCTGTCACTATCACCCCCATCGTCTGTTCCACCGTATAACATTACATAAGTCAGAATAATTGCAGGCACCTAAATGAAAGGATTAATGAATCCCGTTGAATCAGATTTTTACTTTAAGAGCCTACTGATCATGAGCAAAAGGTCAACGGGTGCTACAGACAGACTAGGGACCTATGCTGAACTGATGGAATACAATCTCTACTCAATATTAACCCTTCCACTTTGTTTGCACATATGTACTGTACAGTGGGTAGCTCACTCAGGATGTATTATTCCATATAATGATAACCCCTCCTCATTTACCTTGCAGCTCCTGAATGATAGAAGGTCTTATTAAAGAGCACTGAGCTCCAGCCAACATTACTGCCAGGTTAAATGTAATGTTATCACATTATAGGAGGGGAAAGGGCTGACTAAACCTTAATGTTCTCTGAGACAGGGTATGGGGGAATAGTGAAGCAATCCTTGACTTTTCAACTTTCCATTACTCAAAGGGACTTTTTTGCAACATATGTAATTACAAACATAGCTGGATTTACAGCTCAGTGCCACAAAGTAGAGGGCTTTAGTCACCTTTCAGCTTAACATAACCTCTTGTCTCTTTTCCTATTAAGCTAAAGCATTTCTCTCTACTGCAGCACATTACAGAGTCCATTTATACTAAAACCATCCCAAAGCTCTTGTATTTTAGAAAAAAACAGACTTTATGAGATGACAAAGTAGGTGGCTACATGAAAGCATAACACACAGATAAATAAATGTAGGGTTGTGCTTTTAAATATAATGTTGTCTGTCCTTGTCAGCATTTAGTCTTTGCTTCATTTTATGTAGATAAAATATAGACATTCTCTAATGCAATTTCATGCAAGGGAAAAGGCTCACTCCTACACAACAAGTAACAGCAGACCCAATGGCTGCCGAGGGCCCATCAGTATATAGGGGTATATAGCAGGATTATTGTGTGTACTAGCCTTTAAACAAGACCAGGTAACTCTCTCCTCCTTTGGGTATATTGGTCTGGATAAAATTTTAAGAACTTGCCATATAGTAACAGTATTTTTTTTGCTTATAACAGTGCTTATATTGATGACTGTCAAATAACTGATACACTTAATGAATACAGAATATACTATTATTATTAACATTTATTTATAAAGCGCCAACATATTCCGCAGCGCTGAACAATAAGTGGGTTTTATACATTGGACATACAGAGTAACATATAAAGCAATCTATAAGCAATTCAAGAGGTGAAGAGGGCCCTGCCCAAAAGAGCTTACAATCTACAAGGAGAAAGGGTTGAGACACAAGGTGTGGGAATGGGCATGACCAGAGTTGTGAGAGGTGTGGCACAGGGTGTTGCTAAACTAGATTAGGGTAAGCTTCTCTAAATAAATGCGTTTTTAGAGATCTCTTGAAGGCAGAGAGATTTGGAGAAAGTCTGATAAATTGTGGGAGCGAATTCCAGAGAAGGGGGGCAGCCCTTGCAAAGTCTTGAATGCGAGTGTGTGAGGAGGGAATGAGAGAGGAGTTGAGGAGCAGGTCAGTAGAGTCATCCATTCTGGATGGTAGGGGAAGCCAGTGCAGGGATTGGCAGAGCGGCACGGCAGAGGAGGAGTGGTTGGAGAGGTGTATGAGCCTGGCAGCAGTATTCATTATGGACTGGAGTGGGGACAGTCTTTGGAGGGGAAGGCCAATTAATAGGGAGTTACAGTAGTCCAGGTGAGATATTATAAGAGAGTGAATAAGAATTTTGGCAGCATCTTGGGTGATAAATGATTGTATTTTGGAAATATTTCTAAGGTGAAAGTGACATGATTTGATAAGTGATTGGATATGAGGAGTGAAGGACAGGGCAGAATCAAGGATAACCCCAAGCCTGGGAAGATGGGGTGATGGTAGAATTGTTAACCGTTATAGATACCTCGGGAACAATGTGGGTGTTGGATGGAGAAAAGAAAACCAGTTCAGTCTTAGAGAGGTTTAATTTAAGGTAATGTTGGGACATCCAAGTGGGGATAGCAGACAGGCAGGAAGAGATGCGAGTTAGAAGCTCTGGGTTGAGATCATGAGAGGAAAGATAGATCTGAGTATCGTCCCCATAACCATTCACCTCCCTCCCTACATGCTACCCAGTCATACTAAAGCTGATGCTTTGATAAAACTGTGGTTCCCTCAGCAATTAACATCCCATCATGCAGAAGTGTCATCTATAGATCTGTTGGACTCACTCAGTCACTAATATTTTAACAATGCCTAGAGTATAGGTTTGCAATCCTGTCTACAGTCCTCGCCAAAAGTATTGCTTTTATGATGTCATAAGAGCAGCAAATATTACTTTGTATATTATTAACAACTAAGCATGCAATGTTGGAGATTTCTGCGGGCAAAGTTCTTAACCTTAAACTCCATAAAAGATAAGTATATAATCGAGTATAAGACGATCTCAATATAAGCCGAGGTACCTAATCTTACCTAAGAAAACTGGAAAAACTTGATTCGAGTATAAGCCTAGGGTGGGAAATGCAGCGGCTACTGCTAAGTTTCATCAAAATATATACCAATAAAATTACATTAAATGAGGTATGTTTTTAAATATTTATTTCAAATAAAAACTGTAAACTAGCTCTGTAAATGGAGGGTCAACAAAAACAATTGTTTTATCAACAATTGTACCTTAAGAGTACTCATCAACCAAGCTAAAACACAAAGAGTTAAAATCCTTCAAAACTATATATAGTTTATGTAGAATATAAAGTGCAATGTCTAGTGCAGAATGGGACAGGTGAGGATGGTAGATGAAGATAAATTTGGGAGCGGGCCGGGACACTGGAGGGTATGGTTGCGGGTGGCCTAATTTGCACACAAAAAACAGAGGGTGCTAGTTTGGAGGGACCCATGGCACCCGACTTGAGTATAAGCCGAGGGTGACTTTTTGAGCACATTTTGGGTGCTGAAAAACTAGGCTTATACTCGAGTACAGTAACTGGGTAGCAATGACATACCCATGCCTTTGTTCCTTGATCCCAAAACACTCTAAAATTCATAAAGGCTGATTTTTAGACTTGTTTAGCATGGTTTATGGTTGAGTAGAAAGCTTAATTAATGCTGCCTAGGGGGGGTGTTGGCATGAAAATCTGAGAGAGATAATCTGCTAGGAGTAACTGTGGACAACTGCTCCAGCCATATGTCAACCTAAGTGTGAATATTCTTGATCCCACCACCAAATAGAACAGTAAGTGCTCTTATTTCTTGGGTGACATATAACTTAAGTAGTGTTCTAGACATTTGCATAACCTGTGCCACAGTGCACTAACTCATCAACCCAATATTTTCCTAGCTCTAAACAGCCTGCATATTTACACATTTTATATATTAGTTTATCAATCCCTTAAACTAGAAGTGTTAATATAATACTACTCAATCTCTCAGCTGGATGTAAATCTGTAAGGCTAATGCTCCATGGAGAGGTTAAAAATGCCTAATACCAGCAAAAAAAGGAATCACCAGTGGAAAGGCCTATGTGCCACTTCGTTTTCCAAGTTGCGCGAATTTGCGTACAGTAGGAAACTTCCTGCAACTTCAGAACAATTAAGCAACACAATGCCTTTCTACTGGGGATTCACTTTGCTGCCGTTGGAAAGACATTTTCTGGAAAATTAATTGCCCGCGGTAGAAGAGATTTAATGCAGGCAACTAATGTCTCCTAAATGACACAGTTTTAGGTCACATTCATATAAAAATATAGAAAATTTGAAAGGTTTCACAAACTTTTGAAAACCACTGTAGCTGGAAATGTAAAGCTTAATGATTTTTTGACAATAGTTGCTTGTGTGCCAAAAACACCATGATTCCTGGTATATTAATGGGAAGTGATTAATCAGTGCAGGAGCAGTTTGATACGAGAAGAGTTGGATTGTTAATGAACACACAGTACACAAAATAATAATGGTCCCACTTTTATTTTTATTAAAGCGCATTTATTAGGATACACCAACAGTTGAACATAAATAGTTTGACAATTTTCATCATTCCAACATTCAAAAAGAAACCTTTAAAACAAATCTCAATTATAATGTAAATGCGACAGTATAGGGATTTTGCTTGTTCTGCGCCGAGCGTGGGGCTGGGAGAGCTGGTGCTGTGTCACACAAAGTGCACTTTGTCACTAATCATAAACACAGAGCTGTAACGTGATCAAGTATTATTCAGTCTCAGCAGTACATTATTTATAGCTTTGTTACAAACATTAAACATACATCTGCTAAATGGAGCCCTCAATAGTGTGTTTAAAAACAAGCTTGCCTTATATTACAGGGTTCATATTAATAATAACTGCCAATATATATGCATTTTCCAGCCGCTAACGTTTTGTGCTAGGCTTTGCAGACAAGCATAACAAGCGGAATCAAGTGGCACAGAATCAATCAACACTCCCACACTCAGAATTTTGTTTGGGTGCTTGGTAATTTAAATAAACTGGTTTTTCAACACCATTTTAATCAATCACACTAATTTTAAAAAAAGGAATAAGGGCAAAAGCATCCTTTTACAGTAAGTTTCTTTAAAGGGGAAATTTGTGATTAACATATTGTAATCTAGTAGTACCGGCAATACTTTTAAATTGTGACTTATTCTCTATTCTCCATGCTGAAGTCTAGCATCTACTTAGGAGGCATATCCATGCAGTAAATGTTGGGCACTGCAGAACTGTTTGGGGTGGTTACTGTTGGGTGTGAGCATCCCGAGGATATTGTGTACATCTTAAATAAAAAATAGCCATGGGAAAAAATTAAATTATATTACAGTTGGTCACTATGGCATTCATGATTAACACCAAAACATACCTTAGGAGCATCCCCTTTAAAAACCTGTAAAGCTTTGACTCAGACAGACAGTAGAAAATATGAAACCACCAGATCGATGTGAATTAAGTGAGTTCTTCATTAGTCACAAATAGGTCCTGCGTAGAGCAGTTTGTGCAATTTCCCCATTGTCGGCAATACTAAGTCAACATTTGTATACACTGAACACATCTTTTTTTTTTACTGCACAAATTTGTACATTGAACATTTCCACAGATTTGTAGAAGTAGTGTAATTTCCCTTCAGAAATGCAGTTTCCTAGTGCAAACACAATATAATCAGCCATTTCTACAGTATTAAATACTCTAAAATGTACAAATGAAGGGTACAGCCTTGATGCTTTTGTTCAGGCACTGAAAACTCTTACAACAGACTAACATTTAACCCATAGCTGCACACCTTCAAAGAAAAAAAAATCAAACTCCCCAAACCCCAAATTTGGCCATGTCTGTTACATACAGGCTGGGATTGATTTCAAGGCTCTCATTTTCACTGTTCACCAATAAATTAATATATAAACACAAAATATACAGATAGAGCGTTTCCCCCTATGGCTGTTGCCTGACCTTTCTCCACTGCTTGTGCCCTGTGCATTGTGAAGGTCCCTCAGTGCTTGTGGCCCCCCCACTGCTGGAGATGAGTGCAATGCACTGGATGCACAGTAAAAGGGTTGATGTGTCACATCACATTGCGTCAAAGTGGAATCGATGAGCTTCTTGCCTTTTCTCCCTGTCATCCGCTTTCTGAAATAATCAAAAATGCATTATGTCATTATATATGCCAGGGGGCCTTGATGTTAAATTCACATAAAGACAATTATGATTTCACATTAAAGGTTCTTTGAAGTGAAACATCTATTAATTGCTAACACTCCAAGGTGATAATGATAATAATTTCACTGTAAGCATTAAATGAGCCTTTACTTTCCATTTTTAATGATTGAGCAAGCCACTCACCACTAAGGAGGCAAGGAGTCTATAAGGAGGCAAAAATACAGCTGAGACTGTTGGATGGTACAGTTTACATTTGTCTGAAAACCTCTAAATTCAATTTATTGATGAAAATAATGCCTAATTTGGCAGGTAACTGCCAAACAAACAAAACAAATTTTATTGGCCTGTGGGGAAGATTAAAGAATTGGATCTAATCTGAGTTTAATGAAGGCAAAATAAAAGCCAACAAACACAAAACATGGAACGTCTTTTTAACACCTTGAGAGATCAAATGAGTATGGATGATAGACATAGAGATAAAGTGGAACACCAACTGCCATCTGGCATATATATATATATATATGTATTAACTTAAAATACACATTTTATTCATAAAGAAGAACAAGATGCCCCTAAACAACAACCATTTATTGGCTCTGCCCCACAGGTTGAGAAGCCCTGCCTTTACAGCTATCTAGACCTGACAGGCATGTATATGTGTCAGAAAATAAAGCATATTCTACTGAAAAAAGATATACCCCAGCATTTTTTCAAATCTTTATTATTGCATTTAACTATTATCAGTACTTGTAAGCATTTGACTGAATTTTGAGAGCGCAAAGTGCTAGGAAAATTGCAGCATAAGGAGCTGCATTCGACTTTAGTGAAAATGAGCTGCCTTCCAGAGGCCTGTGATGCCTGGAGGAAAGAGAATAGAGAACAATCAGCATGCTGAGAGCACAGAGCAAGGTGCTGGGGAGGAAACAAGCCAATCAATAGAGTCATTTGCAGGTGGAGGTTATTTTGCTGCTATAGAAATGAGAGCTGTGATGGTGCACTTGTAAGCTAAATAACTACATGTACTGTGACTATGCAGCTAAGTGTTTCTCAAACCAAACAGTCAAAAGCACACACAGGCATAAGCGCTTGTTTTATTCAAAATATTTTCACAATGCCCAGTTGTAGAGATTAATTAAAATGGTAGCTTTAACTTGAGCCACTATTGAAATCACTTTCTCTTCAGCTATGTGAGTCAACACAACTACAGAATCTACAACAAAATCCACATTCACCCATCAACTTAAATATTGCTTATTTTGCTCATGTGACCCTTAGGAAGGTGCAACATAGCTGCCACATTTCTGGCTACTGACACATGCTGCACCAACACTCAATGAAATGTTGAGGGGCACTTCTTGCATTCTTGTCACTTTCAGATAGTTATTATTTGCTGCATGAATTTCCTTTAATATGAAAGCACCCTACATTTTTTCTCAGTATAAGTAGTGGTGTGAATGAGAGTTTGGATTATAAATAGGAGAGACTTGAGGAGAAAGATAAGTACAAGGGCCAATAAAAGCTGCCAACACGGTCCCTTCAGATCAAGTCAGCAGCTTATTGGCCTGTATTGAGCCTGATGGACCTGTTCAACCAATATCTGGCCAGATATCAAATGGCCAGGTTTAAAAATCTCACTGACATGTTAATTCTGTGGCCAGGTCACCATAGGCTTGTAGTGTAAGGCCTACCATACAGTAGTTACTTCTGTTGTAGCTTTGCCTTCAATAAACTCATTTAGTGATGTACTGAAAAAAAACCTAATAGGTAAAGCACATTTTAATCATAATAATAATAATCCCCCAAAATGGGAAAAAAAAGGCCAGTTTCTATTTTTTCTAGCCACTTACGCATTGCTGCACAATACTGCAACATTTACTGCAACATTTGGACACGAAGAATGTTTCCATCTCCTTACACCTACCTTCTCCTGCCAGTGTAGGATGCCAATTATAGCCAAGATGAAAACACACACTCCAATTAGGGCGATGGCTGTCAACAGCACAATGTTACTTGGGGTCAGATACAGCTTGGCACTCCAGCTGGGGGTTAAATAAAAATAAGGAGAAAAATTAAAATACATAGAAATATACATATAAAATGTATGCCTACAGTAAGACTGATTTACTAAAGCAAGCACAGGTGTGAAGTACTAGAATTGGATGGAAAGCTGAGTGTGCACTGGCACTACTGACAAAGGTATATATCCTTATACACACTCCTAGCAACTTGGAGCCACCCTCAATGGGCCCCTTCAGCCTGCTCTGAGGAACTGAGCCCAAGGTGTGCATGTATGCTAGGGATACCTGGAACTACTGCCAGTCTGGATCTCATAGTAATTCCAGGCTGCATTCAAGGACACAGTTGACTTCCGCCAAGTACATTAGAAGTTAATGATTTTATTCATGGCATTATTGATTTGCAACCAAAAAAATCGTACATGCATCTGGATTTGTAAATAGTCCTTTGTGGCTTTCCCTGCTTTTCAGAAGCACTGATTTAGAAATGTATTTACAGAACTTCTATAGCACAACAGAGTTAAATATCTAACAGAGCCATTTCATCTTAAAATGTAATGTGGTATAATATTGCTCAAAAACAGAAAATGAATAGCCTGACATATTTGTAGTGCTCCATGGTTTGGATTCTGTGCACATATTTTGTTTTCTTTAATGAATACAGATTTATACTTCTCTCTGTAACCTGTGCCTTACTAGTCTGGTTAGACATAACAGAACTGTTGAAAGATGCTAGAAGATGAAATGCAGCAAAGCCACTCTACTAGAATGTCTCACACAGGAGGAAAAGTTGGTGACTTTGAGAAGTTGATGATGGGCCCACGATGTGTTCTACCATAATCCTTATACATGTCAGCGCTGCTCTCAATGTACATATGGTAAATATTAATTGTAAATTGTAACTAATAATTGTACATACTGAGCAATATTAGAGATGGCATCACATGGTACTACACTATAGTTTAAAATGTATTTTAATGAATCCTCAGCAAACAAGCAATGTAAATGATGGTACTGAAAACAGTGATTTTAGTTGTCCAAGGTGGTATGTGCTGTAATTCGGTGAGCAATAAAAATAGATTTTGCTTACCCACAACGGAAGGAGACAAGACACTGTTAGACAAGTGGGCAAGTAACTATTTTGCAGGGGCAATGTTAGTGGCACGTTGCAGACCGAGTTCACTAGCAAGTGGCTAAGCTGAGACACAACAACATACATAGTTTTATAGTGGTAAAAAAAACCAATGTAATCTTTAACAGAGATCTTGCCTAACTTACTTTTGATCTACCTCATACCATATATTTGCTTCTAGGTTGCCAATATTTCAGCATAGAAAAGTAAACATATATTGGGCTTTAGGCATTTAGTTTAGGCCTTGCTCACCATTTCTACTTGTCCAGACATTTTATTGTAATGTACAAACTACTGGAATTTTATATCCACAAAAATCTGAATGTACCATCTGATCAAAATCATGGCTATAGAAATCTTTTAGACTATGCGCTTCTCTTATGTTCATGAAGTCATTTTAAAATAAATGCTTCTCTACCTTCTATGCCATCCATCGGGACCCCTTTGGGGGTCAAATGACACTTTCACAGGGGTCACCTAAGACCATCAGAAAACACATATTTCCTATGGTCTTAGGAGTAATTTTATGGTTGGGGGTCACCACAACATGAGGAACTGTATTAAAGGGTCACAGCACTAGGAAGGTTGAGAACCACTACCTTATAATAAAAGCACTTTGTATCAGTGGTTTTAAACCCAAGAAATAACATTAGTGATTTAGTTAAAATCATATTTTTGTGACATGATTACATGATAATGATAACACCAGAGTCAACAGGAAAAGGGTGTCATCAATTTAAGGCTGGGACTTTCCAACCCAGTACCTGGAAGCAGAATGGGATAAATCTGAACACATAGAAGGAGTTTCATTTGTGTTACTGGACTCATTTCACTCTCCAAAATCCTACAGGCAGGTAAACTGGCATTGATAAAACAGACCCAGTGTGCATGTTGTGTGTACATATGATTGGGACCTTAAATTGTAAGCTCTGCTCTGAAGTGCTGCATAAAGTGTGTTGGTGCTATAAAATAGTAAATAAAAATGAAATATGAAGGGCACTGCTCTAAATAAACTATGTTGCAGGTTGGATAAGACCTTCACCTCCTCAAGCAAATGCCTCTGAGGGATTACTTTAAAAGCATCATGCACTGCAATGACACAAAACAACCTTTTAAATATGTTCTGGCCTAGCCTAGCAGTCAGTGAGCAGAATAAGAATATAAAATGGCATATCATGTTGGAAATCAACTCGCTTAGCTCAAAGAGTGATACCAAATACACTACTAAATGTTGCAATTGCACAACTGTGCATTATTTGATTTCTGCAAATATGAATAGGCACTAGTTTTTGTTTCTATCGTTAGTTTTCTGCTGCAAGATACAAAGAAAAGCAACAGATAAAACAGTATGCACTGGGAGTTCAGTCAGTCCACAAACTTCTCCCTTATTCTAGATCAGAAGCTTCCCCAAAGGCAGATAAATGAGTAATTCTGTCAGATCCATCCCTATTCCTGCCCTAAGCACCTGAATGCCAAAGAGCATAGACTGAAAACATTCAGTGTTGGGGTGAGTCTGCTGACAGGTCTGGAAATTCACTGTTTTAGACAGAGGGAGCAATGATCTACATTGAGCCCATTACTATTTAATGTTGGAAATAGTGATCAAAAGAGAAGCGTTGTACTGAATATTTTACAAAGCAATGACAATTTGTTGTTGAGATTGCGTGTCTGAATGATGGGTAAGCTTGAGGGTAGCTAAAGAAATTACCACATGCTGCCCATAATAAGTACAGTGCTGACATTACAAAGACCAACGTACAATACACCTCTGGGTTGCCCTTGCAATTTATGCCAGAATTTGCTGTTTGGACCCTGCCCTCACATTTAATAAAATTCACCAAATGTGTAATACTATCTGTTACATAAGCTAAAAACATTGGAAAGTAAGCTGTGGATTCTGATTAGGGATGCACCGAACCCCCGACCCCATCCTGAAGGATTTGGCCGGATCCCGAACCAAATCTGAATTAACATATGCTATTTCGAAGGATTTACTCTAAAGTACATAAACTGGCCAGTGTCCGCAAAACCAAATGGGTGTTATAAATGCAATGTACAGTCTACTAGTGCATTTTGGTTGGACCAGATCACCCACACAATGGTACCACAGACTAATGTGTACCACCACTCTGCCATATGTAATGCCTTATGTTAAGGTAATTCCATACAGCCTGTGCATAACCAGGCTGCCATAGTGTATTGCAATAGACTTACAAACCACCCCTGTAAAGGAGAGGGAATAGGAACCTTGGACTTTTGAAAAGAGAATCTAGGTAGATAAATAAACAGGCCACCAAGACCACTTAAAGAAGAAGGGAAGTCATTTTGGCATTTTACTGCCAATAGATTTGCCACATTAGTGCCCCCTAGAATGCTATATTTAATCAGCAAAAAGCATTACTTTACCTAAGTGAAGAGCCCTAAAAGCTCCCTCTGATTGCAGCTGACATTTTAGCTTGGTCTTGGTAGCTTCCTGCTGCAGTTATAGCCATTGGAAGCTCAGATCACACATTCCAAAGGGAGGGGGGATTGAATTTTTATGCATTCTTATGGGAGGGGGGAGTAGGAGAAGGGAGGGGGAGAGGGAGAGAACTGAGCAGACTCAAGCCCAAAACCTGAAGGAGCCCTAAGAGAGAGGAAGTCTGATACCAAAGAGCATGTTTCCAAAAAAAGGAGACAAGAAATCCTGTGTTTCTTTTGATAGAGGACTCAGCAGCGTTTCTGTGAGTGCTTATGGCTGTATTAACATAGACCTTTTTGATAAAGCTTACTTAGTTTTTACCTTTCCTTCTCATTTAACAAGACACCGTTGGGTTGTTTTGTGTGGCCTGGCCAAGGAAGTGGGGACATAGATAGGACCACTTAATCTTAATGGCATTCGGACTTAATGTGTATTCATTCCTGCCCTCCAAATGACAAACTTAAGTGTTCATTGTGGTCTCTGATATAGGGCACTTAGGGCTGACTATCTGCAGCATTGCCCCCTAGGGTTTTGGACACGTGCACATAGCATTAGTCTAAAGACTGTTCAGATTGGCCCATTCCAAGCTTGTTATTCTTTAGAAAGGGGTGACATACATGGGGAGAACCAGCGACCGGTTACACAATGCAATCACTATCAGCCCGCAGAACCTCTATTGCTCCCTTAGTAAGAAGAAAATGTTACTGAGGAAAGTTGCCTGAATCATTTACCAGCCAAGTTTCTAAAGATACTGAAGGATGGGACTGGGGCTTTAGTGCTCTTTTAACCTCCATCTTGTTAACTGCAAGTTTAACCTAGCCAAAAAAACCCTTTTAAGATAGGTTTCCCTGCTGACAATTAAATTGCCTCGCATTGTGATTAAGAGTTAGAGGCGAATTGTAAAGGTTTGGACTTAAGACTATGCCAAAATAACTTGGATTTGAAACAAACCACAGGAACAAAATCAATATATACATATTAACAAAGATGCATCTGGAAAGATAGCATCAAGTTCCAGGAATTAACTGGCTGCTGGGGACAAGAACAGCAGGAATTCAATTTATGTAACTATTCTGTCGCCAGAAGAACCTGCCATGCATTTCCATTGTTGATCTCTCTGGTATTAAAAGAAAGGTTATTTTGGCAGTTACAATATGAGATGTACTTGATAGGTTAATCAGTCTAAACACCTAATTTAGAAAGCAATTTTGCTTTATTTAAATCCATTTAGCCAAAGACTGATTATTGCTCTTCTCTATGAAAGAAATTTAAATATAAATAGATCCGCAAAGTGATTCCACAAAATAATAATTGTCCACAATCAAACATAATTAGAAAGAAATCAGATACAAAATATAGTCTGGATTTTCAACAGGAAAACACGTATAAATGGCAGAAAGGTCTCCTTTAAGTTGCAATCAGAGCAAATGCTATGAAATAATTTGAAAGAAAATATAAGGGCAGACTCATTGAGCAATTGAATTTGAAGCGCAACTGGTATGTTTCTTTCTCCCAAAATGCAGCTTTTATTCCCCAGAATGCAAGTGTCATTTAACCTGCAAGTGTAGGATTGGGCCTGCTGCAGATGCAAAGGGAAGTCTGGTCAGGAGATGGTGGTAGCTTCTGGATTCCCCTGCAGCAGTGCCTGATTTAGAATGGAAGGAAGGAATGACTGAGAGGTGCTGAGAACAACTAAATTGTTTTTGTAACGGAGCCGCACACACAGATATATGCAGTCTGGGAGCTTACGCCATTTATTGTCAGGATACAATTTTAAGTGCACACCACAACAACTACACAGAAGTGGTAAGAGCACATCTGACGCAGGTACCATTAATGAAAGTGGTTTTAAGCGCAGCTGACAGCAGGGAAAAAGCACAAGCTGCCCACTGCAATTACGCCCTAAAATTTTTATATTTTAAAAGGGCACTTTTTGTATGTTAAGTACGTTCCTTCACAAATATAAGAAGGAGCCCAGTCAGAAGAGCAGCTTCAATTTACAACCACGATGCAGTGATGGAAGCCTACAGAAAATGCATATCTCTCTTATTTCTGCATATAACCATAAGTGTCTTGCACACAAGTCTTCATTTTACTTTTAATAAAGAAAACACATAATACTTTCCTTTATCAGTCAGACCTTATGTGCTGTTCAGAGATGCTCTGACCCCTCACTGCATGCTATCTGCATTCTTCTTTGTTGAATATACTGGATTTAATTTTCTGTTTTCAGAATGTTAATACGTTTCATTGTTTTCTTCCTATCATGTAAATGTAATTTTCTCTCTATTGAGAATGTGTATTTATGCAGACTGCTATTGCCTCTACTACAATATCCAAGCATACAAAATACTATTTAACAAAACACTCTCAAAGATAATGAAGATTTCTGGGCAAATTGCTAAACATACTGTAAATTGTGAATTAATATATATTATCATGTATTCAGAAGACAAGAACATTTAATGATAATCACATATTATGGACAAAGTGGCTGGAATTATCTATTAACTAAAGGGGGTTGAAAAATCCTTTTTTCTTTTAAGGCATAGCACATTATTACCTCCTGGGATTATCGTGTGGATATGGAATGACAATTAGCTGGGAATTTGGGATGATTGCAGTCCATTCTTGCATCCGTATTGGCTAAAAAAAAACAAGGAAACAATATTCCACACATGACTAAGCAAATAGATATGTTGTGTTTAAAGACAGGAAATCAAACATTTTCAATCACAACAGCTGTGGTTCATTCTTAATTATTTTGGCGTTAAACCGCCCTCAATAAGTAGAAGATAAATACTGGACACAATAGAGTTTTGTAGAGGAAAAAGTCATCCTTGATAACGGTTCCATCAAACATTTTTGATCATTCATCAAACATTTTTGATCATTTTTCAGACTATAAGCATCCCAACTATTTTTTTTTCTATCTAGTATAAGAATACAGGGGAACTGAAGCTACTCGATGTTTGGTCTTTGCGAGGTAGATAATTAGGTTATTATTAGATTATTTTGGTATCTGTGCACTGGTAATCTCTTTATCTACCTCACAAAGACCAAGCATGAAGTAGCTTCAATTTCCCTGTTAGCTCCAGTTTAGCTAATAAAAAAGCAGAAACATAGATTTTCCATGATTAAACAATAAGCAAATGTATGTTCAGAACAAGCTGTAATTATGTTGAACAAGGATGTATACTGCCCTATTAAAAAAAACTACTACACTTGTAGACAGCCCCTTCCCAACCACAACAATTTGATCTGTCCCTCCTGACCAAATGCATCTGAATACTGAATGTAAACTATTGATTTTTCAGAATGAAAGACATTTGTTCTAACCTTTTCTGCAGGAGGACGAGGAATACCCACATACAGATGATCTAGGAAGTTAGCACTACGGCCTAACCCCAGAACGTTGTACGGCAGCTGCAGGGATAAGTGGGCTGACTGGCTTAGCTGTCCAGCTGGAAAGAAAAAGAATTATGACTGTCAATGTGTGGTTTTGTTTTTACATTTTAACTCCCGTTCAGAGTCAGGTAACATAGAATAACAAATTCTAAAAAACACAGAGAGACTGGAAATAATTTGTGCAGTTCAAATATTGTATTACTCCGTAATTTTGGAATGTATATATATATGTATATACGTATATATGTATATATACACAAACATACACACATATACATACACACACACCTACATTGAATAAAACACAGATTTTTAAAATGCCACACCAATTCCTCCCCACCAATCTATTATATGACAAATGATCACATACAATAGTATGGTTGAATGAGGGAACCACAATTTGTGCAATCTCAAATCTGCTTGGCAGTGAGCCAGTTACATGAAACTCCAAATAAACCGTGGGCAGAGTAAATGTCACAGTAGGATCACTGACCTTTAAATGAAAACACAAGTTTTTGAGCAGTAGAAATAAAAGGAAGGCTACCTAAAGCAATGCGGGCAATGCCACAGCACTTACAATATGAACAGGTGATGCAGAGCTGAGAGGTTGTAAATAACTGATCTTCACTTCCTAATATGACGCTCCAAAAACACTACCCCCCCATATGTAATAAAAGACACTAAATGTGCCAAGGAGAACTAATCCATAGCAACCAATGAGATGTTTGCTTTTAAACAGGTGACCAGTAAATGCCACCTGCTGATTGGTTGCTATGGGTTACTCCTCCTGGGCATACTTAGTGCCTTTCATTACATAACCCATAAGATTCATGTCCATGCAGAGCTTTATTGCCACTAGGCTATTCCATAAACTTTAGCTGAAGGCTTGTGCATTTAATGGCCCAAAGTGAAAAGTTAAATTCTCAGATCTTAAATTTAAATGATGCTATGTGCTGAGCATATATAAATAAAAGTATTAAAAAAGACCATTCATTCCAATGTCAATATATTAAACACTGTTTTGTATTTTTGTTTTGTGATGTTGTAAAACCAATAAAAATGTACCTTTAAAAAAAAAAAAAAAAAAAGTATTAAAAAAAAGCACATAACACCATGGAGCCATAACTGACAAGGGCAAGCACTGATAGTATAACTCTAGAAACTCTGATGACAGGCCTGTGCAGGGATGTTGCATACTTTAAAGTCTGTATCTAACCTCTCAATTAAGTGGAAGGCTGTCTGAATCATAGCTGTGATTTCCACCCCAATAGGATTATTGAGTATACTACTAATGCTTGCTTGACTGCATACCAGCATTATAATGTGGCCCACTGAATGCACTGGTAAATACTAGCTTATACAATGTAAGCATAGAGTCATTATGGATGCACTGCAGACTCATAGCTAAAGAGGAACAACAGATTTGTAGTGCTTATAGTTTGTATCAGTTTAGTACTATGACCCATAACTATAAGCCATCTAATAACCTATGAGCCAGAGGGCTAATGAATCTACTGAAGTTCACTTCTAGGCATTCACCCTGTATTTTATATTTTACATAGGAGAGTTTCCTCTTTGTCCTTTTTGCCGAGTTTCTCTGGAACAGAAATGATTTTCCTCTGTTTATACCCTCTCTTTTTTAATAGAAGAAACACTTATGAATGTTGAGTAGCCAGATATACTTCTTCCACTTTACCCAATCATAACACAGGTGGATTTTGCTACCCTACAAAATTCCATAAAATAGCTAAACACAAACATGACCATGAATGGCAAGTGTATTTTGTATAAAGGTCCTGGAGTTCCTGTCCAGATGAGTAAAACCTTTATGAAACCTTTGTTTCAAACATATGAAATATGTATGAATTTAAATTACAGTGATTATAAACAGGAAAGAAAAAATAAAAAAACAATAACAGCACTAATTTCTAGTAAATGTGCCTTCCAACTATCACAAGACATCTTTAAAAATTGACATTTTGCTTTTTTCAACCATTCAAGAAAAGTAGGTCTCTTTGACAGACAGGTAACCTCTGGGACTCAACCTACTTATCCTAAAAGCTTGGAAAATATCCAACCCAGATAGCCTATAAAGGTTTCACATAAATATGCTTTCCCTGTTTAACAGACCAAACATGCACACTAGAAGTTTCCAGGCTGTGGGGCTGATCTCCTAGGGGGACCCAAAGCAATAAAATCTAGAATGAAAGAAACTTTTGTGAGGTTCTCTCCTGCTCCTACCAATACGATACAGTTTTATATATTGAAATACCTTTCAAGGGAGGCAGTGAACAATTGTTACACTGCATTGTCTAAACACCTATGTTCTACACTTATGTAGTAGTTATATGTCTCCATATCTTTAGGCCCCTTAAAGGAGAAGGAAAGGTAAAAATTAAGTAAGCTTTATCAGAAAGGTCTATGTAAATACAGCCATAAGCACTTACAGTAATGCTGCACCGAGTCCTCTATCAAAAGAAACACAGGACTTCTTGTCTCTTTTTTTGTAAACATGATGTTCCAGTGTCTGACTTCCTCTCTCAGAAACATCCTTAATTCCAGTGGCCAGAGTCTAGGAAGTTCTCTCCTGCTCCCCCTCCAACTAGAATGCTAAGAACTCCCTACCCCCTCCCTAAGGAATGTGTGATCTGAGCTATAATGGCTAGACTGCAAACAGGAAGCTATTTAAAATGGCAGCTGCTATCTGAAGCACATGGAGAACGCTTCTAAAGCTGTTTACTCAGGTATGGGAATGGTTTCTGCAGAATAAATATTGTTCGAGGTGGCACTGATGTGGCAAATCTATTGGTAAAATGCCAAAATGATTTTCCTTTTCCTTTAACCAATTAGGTAAAAGATGCATTCAATTTCTTTGGTTACTTTCCTACAATGTTCCAAGAGTATCCATTACAACAAACATTCATGGGCAAACATGTATGGCCATGGTATTCAATAATCTACAGGCTAATTTGTATATAACATGTAAATCAGCTTTATTCTCCCTAGCAGCAGATGAGAAGTTAACTCCACAACCTGCAAGTTCACACCCAACTGGCCCACATTATGTCAAACAGGAAGTAACAGGGACATTTGAATAATGGAAAATCCCAAGGGACACAAAATGTAATATTATTGTTTATCTGAAAGACTAACATTTTATGTGTGGTAGTTGATGAAATAGATGGAAATATTGAGGATATAATATCTTATAGTGACTTTTTTTAGGACAGTATCTAAAACCTTTCTTACTGTGTTCGGTGTAAATATGCTCATGCTGGTATCCGGCTGTGGGGTGTATGATGTGGCAGGTTATCATTAACACTGCTGTTCCAGTGTAATTTGCTTGTCACTGTTAGTCACAGAGACGATGAACAAAGTGTCTAATTCTCCAATAGCTCAAAAATCTGTTCTTTCACACCCTTGAATTGACAGTCTGCTGGGAAAATGCACTCATGTCATGTCATTTCTCACCACCCACAGTAAAAATGGAAATTGTCCACACCGTGTAATTAATGTTATTCACTGCTTGAACTGCTGGGGAGTTCAAATGGTAAACAGCTTGTCCACTCAACAAAAACACGAGCTGTAATCCAACTATAAAGCAAAGCACTATGCACACACTATAATATATATATATATATATATATATACATATATATATACATATATACTTTGCGTTATAATTGGATAACATCTTTATGCTTCATTTAGGTGATAGTGATGTTGCATGATGTATTAAAAGATATAAAGATATACCGTTTCTAGAAAATAATGTTATGTAAAGTTGGGCAGTTTTGGGGAGAAGTTCTGAAAAAGTAACTTTTGGTGCATGAATGGGGGTGGATTAACTGGTGCTCATGTGAGGCATAAAATCTAAAGGTCTGTTTTGACATCCAGCAGGAATGCTACATATACAATTAGGATCCTAGTGCTTGTCATACACTGAAATACTCACTTTTGTAGTTAGGTTAAGCTCTGCTCAGTGAGGGTGTGATCACAAAATTCATACAGACAAAGACAAGAGATCCTCTGCACTTCACCCATTATTAATATATAGGACATTAGGATGTTTGTGTATGTAGCTGCCAAATACTCTTTAAACAAAACAGGGATAGTTGTCCATGTATTGCAACAGTACTTAATAAAAATTGCTTAACTTTCCCTTTTTGCTATAGTTTATACAGGAGTATTGGCCAACTCCCATCATGCCAACTTTAGTCAGGTAATCCCTATGGTGGCCAATAAAAAGGGTAACCATTTGGATGTTTTAACATTGAAAGCAAACAAGCTGCAGGTAAAAGCTAGTCCCTGTGAAAATTAATGAATCAGATGAACATGATTGTAGGACTGGCCAGACCGGGGATGGTTTTGATGCAGTTAGCTTGAATATAGTGCAATATATGGAACAAAGGGGAGGGTATTTTGGTAGCTAAATGCACAATATTTCTTAATGTTTGAAATATCTTGATATAGGCAAGTGCAAAGGATTTCTTGTTTTTGTCTCTGTGTTGCCAAATCAACATATCTCTGCCTGGTTTGGCCACCTAGCTTTCGGACCATATTAATCTGTTGCAATCCTTTAGGAGGAGATTGCAATACAAGAATAATGTGGTGCTTGGGATTTTATAATTTAGCAGCTAATTTTGGCATATTGACACTCTCCAGCAGAATTATTTAGCTTTATATAGGTTCATTTACAACCCTGTTGTCTGTAAGGGCAAAGGCGCATGGGGTGTCTTGTTGCCAGCTCGGACAGGCATCTTAACACCCAAAAATACCTGGTGCAATTTTAACTGGAAATCTGAACATCTAATGTGACCGAAAAAAACAATAACTCTATCACTACACTGGTGTAAATTAGCACCTATTTTAATAAATAAACTCTATATCGTAAGAAGAGGATATTTACTTCCCTTTACTTGGCATGCAAAAACTATGAAACTATCAAGAGATGGTTGCATAAAGTTTTAAATAAACTTTCCTTCACAGTTGAGTTTAGTCTCCATTGAGATGGTAGCAGACAGCAGGACTAATTTACAAAGCTGGGTGCTAAATTGCACAAATTCAGTTGCCCATAGTAACCAATGAGCAATTAGTTTTGAATATGAATATAGATTGATTGGCAAGTGCACTTGTGAGGTTTAGCACCTATAATGTTTATGTCCAGTCCAAGAAACAAAGAAAATAAAAAGATAAGTGGACCAATGGAAACAATAAAGCACATTTACAGCAAGGAAAGGGAAGAATGAATAACACCAGAGTAGAAATGTGTATAGAGATACCACTATAGTTAATAACAACTAGACCCACATAAAACAGTCACTCTGCAATTGCAGCTCTCAAAATTAAATATTTTTTCTTCTCTGGCCACTACATCATTACCTTCTCTATGAACATCTCCCTTCACAACTCCGTTATTCATTCTGCTACATTTGTTCGGGCACATCAGTTCCACTGATGTTGATGTCACAGCTATTTCATTCTATAATAAAAGCCTCTCCTGTGTTCTTGGGGATTCTATGAAATACTGACAGCTATACACCTCTGTAATGTTGCTATCCTCATAGAGGATAAAACCCCTCAAAAATATGAAGATAATATCACCATGATGCTCTGTTTTAGCTAGAGAGAATGTGGGGGCTCAATAATAAAAGATGTAAAGTTTGGCAAGTTATATTAACCAAGGAAACCATTTAGATGGTTACAGTTGTAGGATCCAGAAAACAGTTATCCAGAAAGCTCCAATTTACAGTACTACCATCTCCCATAGGAGCAAATAATCCTTATTTTTTAATGATTTCCTTTTTCTCTGTAATAATAAAACAGTCTCTTGTACTTGAACCCAACTAAAATACAAATGAATCCTTATTGGTGGCAGAACAATCCTATTGGGTTTATTTAATGGTTACATGATTTTTAGCAGACTTGGGGTTTTCCAGATAAAGGCTGTTTCAATAATTCCCATACATTCTGGATAATAGATCCTATACCTGTACTTTATAACAGCCAATCACTGAATGCTTTTGGTCCCCTTGATGTTCTAGCGGTTGCATGAGGATCACAGTAAACAACCCTCTACATTTGGTTGGCAGGCACTCGTTAGTGAGTAAATGTACAGGGCACCTCTAGAGGGTAGAGAAGAATAAGAGATGGGCTGCAATGCAAGCAGATCAGATGTTCACCCATCCCAGTAGGACAAGGCATCCTGGACTATCATAAACGAAAATGTGCTGCCCTTCCTAATGTCCTTGAAATATCCCTGTGGGAAAGTCATTAACTTTTACAACACCAGCATAAACCACTTACAGAGAGAGAAAACCTTTGTATCTAAAAGTGGTAAAAAAACAGGAATTTAATAAGATTAAGGAGGAGTCCGGAGTAGAACAGGTAATCTGCTTCTGAAGGGTTCCATAAAAGGCCACAGAATTATATTGCCTATAATCCAAATTGCCATTCAAAATACAGAACTGCACAATAGGAGCACTTATCAGCTATACTGCTCAGATAAGTGCCTTGATTTGAGGCAGTCTCCATGCACTTCAAAACCTATTAGCAGTACACACTAGTATTTTCCAACTTAATGGTACAGTAACAAAAAAATGATTGTGCATCCAAGTGAGTAATATACTATTGCACTGCAATGGTAAGGGATAGGGCACACAAGGCAGACTGTCAACCTGCAGGTAAGACTTGGCATTCGTTGACGGATATTGCCTGCGTGTGACTGCACCCAGGCGGATTCAGTCCTTCCAGGTGCAGCCACAAGCATAGGAAAGGATTGTCAGCCTGTGGATAAGCGGACAATCCGGCCCTTGTGCCCTTGCCCTAAAACTTGTGTTTGATCCAGAAACCATAGTATAGTTTATATAAACAAAGCTGCTGTGTAGCCATGGGGGCAGCCATTCAAAGTGAAAAAAGGAGAAAAGGCACAGGTTTCATAGCAGATAACAGATATACTTTGTAGAATACAATGGAAATCTACACAGCTATTATCTGCTTTGTAACCTGTGCCTCTCACTTCCCTTTGGAGACCCTCTCTCTCTGGGGCTACTCGCGGTACTCCCGTCAAGTGATCCTCATTTGGGGTTCCCCCCGGTACTCACGCCGGAAGACCCTCTCTAGGGCTCTCCCTGGTACTCCAGCCAAGCGGACACCCCCTTGAGTCCTAACCCCGGTACTCACGCCCGAGCACCCACTGGATTAGGCAATCTCCTGAATTTAATACTGTTATCCCTGACTCTAGCTATGAGTGCTGGGGGATCTTAATCCCTCTATCTCCTGTAGGGGCGATGTCTGCCCACTAATTAACCTGTCTCCCACTCCTAGAGTGAGCTATACCTCCGTGCTACTATCTAAAGGCTAACCCGTTGTAAGCCTCTAAACAGAGGGAGGTTACAGAGGTAACACACCACCCAGTGGCCACTGCCTGAACTACAGGGAAACTCCCCTTTTCACACAAAAACAACTAGGACCACCTTTAGGTGTCCAAATCTCATGAGGCAACCCTCTAGTGCCTGTCTAAATGGAAACACTCCTGGGGGCCAATTTTGGGGATCCCTACATAAACATGATATTCCAGTGTCTGACTTCCTCTCTCAGAAACATCCTTAATTCCCGTGGCCAGAGTCTGCTCTCCTGCGCCCCCTCCAACGAGAATGCTAAGAACTCCATCCCCCCACCCTTAGGAATGTGTGATCTGAGCTATAAAGGCTAGACTGCAGGCAGGAAGCTACCTAAAATGACAGCTGGTATCTTAAGCAAACGGAGAACACTTCTAAAGCTGTTTACTTAGGTATGGTAATGGTTTCTGCAGAATAAATATAGTGTTCTAGGTGGCACTAATGTGGCAAATCTTTTGGCAGTAAAATGCCAAAATGACTTTCCTTTTCCTTTAAGGGATTCTGTCATGATTTTTATGATATACTATTTATTTCTAAATTACAGTATTTACATAGCAAATGTAATTCCTGAACCAACAAATGTAATTATACAATTTCAGAAGGAGCAAGCGCTACACATTAGAACTGCTTTCAGGTAACCTATTGTTTCTCCTGACTTGGATTTCTTACTATTGAGTGCTATTCTGATATCTACTGGGAGCTGCTATCTTGCTACCTTCCAATTGTTCTGCTGATCGGCTGCTGGGAGGTGGGGGTGATATCACTCCAACTTGCAGCTCAGCAGTAAAGTGTGACTGAAGTTTATCAGAGCACAAGTCACATGGCTGTGGCACTCTGGGAAATGAAGAATATGGCTATCCCCATGTGAAATTTCAAAATGAAATATAAAAAATTCTGTGTTTTTGAAAAAGAGATTTTAATGCAGGATTCTGCCGGAGAAGCTCTATTAAAAGATGCATTTTGAAAAAACATGTTTTCCCATGACAGTATTCCTTTAACAATGGTTAGCATTTATCAAACAAAATGAACACACACTGCCAAACAAGCAACAGAGTGAGTATAAGTTTTAAGTTCACTTTGATTTGTTGATGCCCTGCTAAAATACTGTTCTACATACCTCCTGTTTAGCTACTGCACAAATTACCAGCATAAAATACGTCTGACAAACGGCTGATGCTCAGCAGTATCTGTGTTTAAGTAACCATGTCTCATATGTATTTGATTTATTCTTGTGGGATGCTTATTTTTTATTGCTTATTAAAATGCCACTTCAGCAAAAAAAAAAATGGCTGTAAAAAGTCACATTGTGTATAATGACAAAGGACTAAGGATTTGCTCTTGCTGCATATGTTAAAACACTCTCAGAAATAATTATTTTCTATTTTTTAAAGGGTCACTACACTTTTATTTTAGAATTATACCTTGTATTTATCAATATATCATTATTTTTCTTGTTTCCACCTCCCCAGGAATCTGAAGGGTTCCATAAGCTTAATTTTATTATACAATTACTAAATGCAAAAATCTGTCCTTCAAACATGTAGTATGACCAATAATCAGCATTATAAATGGCAAATGTTTCCAGTCTCTGCACAGTAATACGTGCTTCTCTGTATCAGCCTTTCATTTCTTGCTGCTATAAAGTCAAAACGCACAGAGAGGTATGTCCCTTTATCGACTGTACTAATACAGGAACAGTAGGCACTCATTTTTGTTAAACAGCTTGTGATATATACAGAGAATGCGAACACGCCTTGTAACTAATGGGTTCACCCCAGAAAGCATAGCTGGCTAACATGCTAAATACCAATCAATAAAAGTAATTCTATTTTTGCAACTGGTTAGTCAGAGTGAAAGCAGGAGTCTGATTTTGTTTAAACCCTTTGAAATGACCTGCCGCACTGCCTATACTACATTTATTGACTGCATCACCTGCCACTTCATATTAGGCTAGATGCCACAACAATTGCCAGAACAGCTTGAGACTACTTCATAGGGGAATACAGGAAAGCTGTCGTTCATGAAATTGTTGCACCCTATGAACTGCTTGGACATTATGTCAAACAATGCAATGTTTGTTAGTTTCCTCGTGTATAAACACAGCGTGGGACTGTTCACATTTTATTTGAACTGTGTTGTTTGATGCTTTCATCTTGCTTTAATAAAGATGTGACAGATTCTAACAAGACAGAGTTATGGATGGATATTAATTGAGTGTTTTATTCTTGCTCTTATACACTTTATGATTAAATATATGGTATATAACAGTGAAGTGTTTTAATACATATCAACAGACTTGACCTGGAATTCCAGGCATGCTGTGTGAATTTAAAAAGGTTTATAAAGGTGTAGTTTTAGTGAGTTATAAAATAAGCAATTCTTAACAACATTTCAATTGGTCTTTATGTCATATTTTCTATAGTTGTTGAATAATTTGTAATGTTCTTCTAACTCTTTCTAGCTTTTAATTGGGTGTTGCTGACCCTGGAAGTCAAAAAACTATTGCACTGTGAGGCTACAATTTTCTTTTTTAACTTATCTTTCTATTCATATGTTATTATCTCACTCGTACCACTGCTCGGTTGGTATGGTAATTTGGACCCTAGCAATAAGAAAGCTGCTAAAATTACATTCTGGATAGCTTCTGAAAAATATGCTCAACAGTACAAAAACCATGAACAATAAAAAATTAAGACCAATTGCAAATTGTGCCAGAATATAACTCTCTACATGATACTAATAGTCACCCAGCATTAACAGTAATGGCATCCCTTAGTGTTTCAGTGACAATGCTGGGGTAATAAAATACTATCAAAGCAAAGGGCAGATCAGCATAGTAGAAAAGGCAGATGATTTACTGATGATTGAGTAAGAGTAAAATTGTATCCGGCCTTTGCTGGGTTTCCCATAAATACTAAACCATGGCTTTACACTTTAAGATCTCTGGCTGTTAGCACATATTATTGGTGCTGTAATACATCTGCTTCGAGTAGTCAAAGCACCATGAGTTGCTGCCCTAAAGCGCTTATGGTATAATCCTTTGCTGCCTGACATATTCTCATGAGTTACTGTGAGCACTGCCTTTTACTACACTAAGGAGAATAATCTGAATACTGGGCATCCCCCACTGCCATTGTTAAGATTCAGCTTTACAGTCAAACAGATCTAAATGCCAATTCGAGATTTCTTTCCATGTGCAACAGCTGTGCTTTTAATCGACAATTGTGTATTTCATTTTAGGACATTTGAGGAATTGAACAGTAAAGGCCACAGCTGTTTTTTTTTTTTCCTACGGCTCCAACTGTAAGGTAGACCTGCCAATCTGTGGACTGCATTCATTTCTTTATGGAGATAGAAGCCTAAAAGATCTGAAAAGGATTATAGCGTGTGTAAAGAGATTCATTTAAATTATACAGCACACACAGTCATTAAATCCTGCAGGAAAGAATATTTGGAAGAAAAATGCAAAATAGGAATATGGGTCTGGGAATGGATTATACATACCCAAAACATAATACAGTGAAACCTCAGTTTTACATCCCCTCAGTTTTCCTTCATTTTACACTAGGGATGCACCCAGGATACAGTTCGGGATTCGGCCAAGATATGGACTTTTTCAACAGTATTTGGCCAAATCTATGCCTCTAGCCAAACCGAATCCAAATCCTAAAAATCATGTGACTTTTTGTTGATTTAACCCTTCCAAAACCTAATTAGCATATGCTAATTAGAATTCAGATTCGGCGGATCCTTTACGTAAGGTTTCGCCGAACCCAAAAAAGTGGATTCTGTGCATCCCTATTTTACACCATTGTTTTGTGGTCCAACTAATATATAACACATAATAAACTTACCTGATTTTACATTTTCCCATATTTTGCACTATTTTTTTCTGGTCCCCTGAAAAATGTAAAATGGGGGTTCTACTGTGTATATTTAGGGCAATTTAGTGAAGACATCAGGGAAATGGCAGTTAGTGAGAATAGTGCACTTATTACACTTATTACACTGATTACTAATGCAATGATTGCTAATTTTTTTGCCCAAAAATGTACCACTTTGAAACAGTACAAGTTTGTAATTTACAAACACAGCTGCAAAGGCAGTTGTGCTGAAATGGGTGCAAATGATGAGCTTCTTGACACATTTCATTAAATGTACTTGAATCCAGACACATTTCTTGTACTTTTGTACAGCTGCACTAAACGCCATTGTGACTATCTGGCCTTTTCTAATGAATTTTGTTAAAATGCACCTACATTGTTAATTACTAGAGCTACCATCTTTCTAAGAATGGTGGTTACTCTAGGGTTGTCCCGCAGTGGGTCGTGTCTACAGGCACAGCAGGTTTGCACCAAAAGAATCAAACGCTTATTTGTTTCGATGCTGCATACCAAATGTGATGCAATCCCACCATGACAATGTTATCCACAACTTGCACCAGATTTACCGAAAAAGGCAAGCACAATTTTATACGTTTTGATCGGGCACAATTCAAGCTGATACGATTCATGATTGTGGTCACAATAATGCTAAAATTGTGAAAAAAAATGTAGCAAATTGCATTCAAAAATTGTACATTTGTAAATTACTCCGATATATACCATTGTAAACTGCTCTACATACAAAACCATTTGGCTTTTGTGTTTAATCTGACCCCATGCATGTATATGCTGTGCACAGACAACCAATAAAGCAAAGGAGATAATAGGCTTCAGGAGATAAGCAGCGGCAGGAATTAAATCAAGGAACCCAATGCAGCAGTTTTTGGGGATTTTATTTCACAGACTATTACTGGAAAATCAGTATTAAAATAGTTAATATGAAATGAGATCAGAAAAACAGCCTGAAAATAAGCTTATTCCCATTTTGTGAATGTAACTGCAATATCCATGCACACTCTGGTGAATATAACAGGACAATACTGATATCGGAGAACTTAAACTATGTTGGCTAAGCTGTGGAACAGGTAGAGTGATTGATTTTTTTGGTGGAATAGGAAGAAGCTGTAATTAATATCAGGCCTTTTGATATAAACAATTAAAATGCTCTGTGTGCAAGCCCTACATTCTACAGGTCAGGACTGGGTGCGGGTCAGGGTTGGGAACAAGTTGGGATTTTCATGACCCAAACATCACTATTTAGAACATCCATTTACTGAAAAGTTAGCAGCAGGGTATTTATTCACAGGATACAACAACTTTGGTCCAAACAAAGCAAGATGCCATTTACAACACTGCTTAAGCCCACAGACTGCCACAGATACTGCCATGTTTACATATTGCCACTTTGTCTAACCAAGCAGTCAAGTAGATGGGGATATGATACTATAAATTGTTCCACCAAGGCTTAAAACCTTTTTGATTTACACATTAAGATCATTATGACAGGGATCATTTAAAGGGCATTGTTTCTTTAGCTTAATGTCAGTTCAGTTTTTGATTTGCAGGTCAAAGCACAGCAGTTCTTGGGAAAACGTCTGTTCCCCATAATTGCATCTCACTAGGGGTCTAACTAAACCAATGAAGCATGTGCAGGTTCTGTTGAACAGATCCCAACATATTTACAATACAGATAAGAAAGTCCCATTGTTTTGTCTGTAAAAGATTTTAGTTCAATTATTGGTTTCATAGTTTTATTATTTAAAAAAAATCTACTCGCAACACTGAAGTGTTTAAAGGGCCATTTACACCAAATGTTAAAATGTTACATTTAGATTTAAAGGTTAATCTGTTTGTCAATTGCTTTCAAATAAAATAATTCTTGGCAGTAAAAGTCCTATTTGATATAATTATATTTTCATTCTATTGGTGTGTAGATAGCAATAAATTATATCCAACCCTTGTTTATTGCCACCAAAATACGAAAAATATATTCTTAAGAGCTTATTTGTTACTCAAATGTGGGCCCTGTGACCCTACTGGAACTTGAATGGAAGTCCCATGGCTACTGTAGTAGTTTATATATAAAATATTACAGCTGATGCAAATTGCAAGCAGAGATTAACAATTGTGCTAGAACAAATTGTTCCAGTGCAGAATAAAAAGGCTAATATGAAAGCTTTGGTATTTTTTTCTTACCAAGCAGTAATCATCTTAACAAATAAGGACAACTTTGCAAATCAGCCCCTGTATCTAAACAGTCTTGATAAACCTACTATGAGTTTTGTAGAATTAACAGCATATGATTTATGATTCAGTAAAACCAACTGAGGCTACACTTGGCCATTGTTTGACTGCAGAAAGATTATAATGGAAATAGCACACTGGTGCTTTACCGCCTACAGAAAATCACACCCCTTGCAGGTGACAAAAATATCTTGCAACAGACTAACATTAGAATGGCGGTATCATAAACAGCTAAATCACACAAAAATGCAGTTTTTCTTCAGTGACAAAACTAACCTTGTACCATTGTTCTTAAGACTCAGAGCACAGAACAAAAGCTGAATATACAGAAGCATGTACATCACCTAAAAGTCCAATGTAAGCTACATTACATACTGATAGTACAGGTATGGGACCCATCATCCAGAATGCTCGAGACCTGGGGTTTTATGGATAAGGGCTCTTTCTGTTATTTGGATCTCCATACCTTAAGTCCACTAAAAATTAATTTAAATATTAATTAAACCAATAGGCTTGTTTTGCCTCCAATAAGGATTAATTATGTCTTAGTTGGAATAAAGTACAAAGGGCTGTTTAACTGCAACAGAGAAAAATTTAATAATTTCTAAAGGAGAACTATACTCCCCTGGCTACAAAAGCCCCCTTAACTGGCCTGCCTCAACCCCCCTCACCCCTCCCTTATCACATAGTCTGTAACTTATAAAACTGTTCCTATCGCTAACCCCAACCTAAAAGAGCAGAGCATGCAGAAGCGTACCTGGGCAACATCTTCCCTTCAAGCGAACAGTCTTCGGGTCTTGCTGTCACCCAGGTATGCTGCTGCACTGCTCTTTTAGTTTTCAGTTTTTTTTTTAAGTTAGAGATATGCGATAAGGGAGAGGTGATCGGGGTCGAGGCAGGGCAGATACAGGGGGCTTTTATAGCCGGGGGGGGGGGGATCCCATACTGAACTAATTATAGTTTAAAAATGGGAAAAAAATGGGTACGCTCAAGAAAAATAAAATATATGAGACTAGAACGATTTACATAAAATAAACAGTACACAAACATTGTGTTACTGCGGAGCTACAGGTTTATAAAACGTTTGCCATTACAATTTTATTTATCAGATTCATTTTTAAGTCTGCAAAATTGTTAATGAAAAGTCAAACTTTCCTTATGTTTTTTCTGAGCAGCCAAAATGTTTTAAAGGAAACTAAAATGTATGCCTCAAAAATCTTCAGTCTGCATGGCTCACTGAACTTCTATCTCAGGCTGGCTAAGGCAAGGGAGCAGTGGAGAATTTCAACATAAACTACTTGAGTTTAAAATGTGCTGGAATGGATAGCGGTTTTTACTATCTGATATTTCTAAAAGTCTGGAAAAAGACTGATAAGTGTTAATATAAAAAGTTTGTGCCTTCTTTAAAGATATATTTTTGTAAAAAAAAAAAAAAAAAAAAAAGAAAATAAAGCAATATGTTTCAACTTGACCTACTTTAATAAAAAAATTTCAGATTTTATCATCAGGTATGGGATTTTTTTATCCAGATACTTGGGACTGGGATTTTCTAGATAAGGTTTTTTTCCCATACCTGAGATCTCTATACTTGTGTTGGTGGTCCTTTTACAGAGTTTGCTAAAGCTTGCTAGTCAAAGCAAGAAAAGCCTTTTAGCATTTTAACAATGGAGGTGTCAGGAGGCTGTTCGCTTGTTACCTTCCCCATTGTTCTGCTGATGTGCTGCTGGGGGGAAAGGGGAGGGGTGATATCACTCCAACTTGCAGCACAGCAGTAAAGGGAGACTAAAGGTTATCAAACTATCAAACTGCAAGTTACATTGCTGAGGGCACCTGGGAAGCTACGAATATGTCTAGCTCCATGTCAGATTCCAAATTGAAATAGAACAAAATTTGTTTGCTCTTTGTTTTTTTCAAAAACAGATTTCAATGCAGGATTCTTTTGGAGGACCACTATTAACTGATGCATTTTGTACAAAAAACCCCCCAAAAAACTGCTTTAAAGGAGAAGGAAAGGCTAATAAAGAGTTCATCTCAAACTGCAGGCATACCTTCGGTTCTCTCAATAGTGCCCTTAAGTTTTCCCATATTTCTCCCGTTCAGATGATCAGAAGCCTCATAGGAAAAACAAACGCTGAGCTGTGTAAAGAAAGTTCCCATAATGCCTCACTCCTGCACCGAGACCAAGACCCGTGTACATGTTCAGTTAGTAACACTATGAGGAAACTTCCTGCTGATTGGCTCAGATCCACATTCCTAAGGGGAAGGTGTGAGTTCTTAGCATTCTTGTGGGAGGGGGGAGCAGGAGAGGAGAGAGCTGCGTGTCTCTGGCACAGGAAAACAGAGACAACAAATCTTTTGACAGAGAGCTCAGTGCAGCATTTCTGTGAGTGCTTATGGCTGTATTTACATAGACCTTTCTGATAAAGTTTACTTAGTTTTTACCTTTCCTTCTCCTTTAAGCTTTAAAAGAGAAGGAAAGTCATTGTGGCATTTTACTGCCAATAGATCAGCCACATAGTGCCACCTAGAATGCTATATTTATTCTGCAGAAAGCTTTACCATACCTGAGTAAACAACTCTAGAAGCTCCCTCCATTTGTTTAAGATAGCAGCTGCCATTTTAGCTTGGTCTCCATAGCTTTCTGCTGCTGGTAGCATAGATTCACACATTCTGATGGGAGGGGAAATGAATTCTTATGAATTCTTGTGGGAGGGGGGAGCAGGAGAAATGAAAGCAAAGGAAGAAAAGACAGAAAGGAAAGACAATGCTTTCCTCCAGATATTTGATAAAATACAATATGGTGACATATATTACTAGACTATACTAAGCTCTATAATGAAAGTCTTTTTCAAATGAACTAAAAATTCCTTTTTTTATTAACACATCCATACCAATTATCAAGCTATTTAAAAATCACAGCTGTCAATCATATATTACTTTCACTTTCCATTCTGCACTTCCTAGTTGTCACTACACTCCATTTATTACCCCTTCTTTCTCACCATCTAATCATTTAGCATGGGTATGAGGTCCCCTATTCTGGCACATACACAAGATTTTGAGGTCATACAAAGTTTGCCTTAAAAATAGTGCCTACCTGCTTGCTTTGATTGTGCGTTCCAAGTAGGGATGCACTGAATCTACTATATATGCAAATCAGGATAACAAAGGCTTAGAGACAATTGAGCACCATGAAATATTTTCAACTTCTGTGTTTATGTGACAAAAAGTCACATGATTTTACGGATTCAGACTCAGTTCGACCAGCAGCATGGATTCCGAATCCTGCTGTAAAAGGCAGAATTTTAGCCGAATTCTGAACTGAATCCTGGATTCGGAGCATCCCTAATTCCAAGACTCAAGGAAATGAGATTTATATAATTTATATAGTGCAAATGAAGTTTATTTTACTTAACAAACACGACAGAAAATAAGTTGGAATTGTTTCTTGGGGTGACAGGTCACTCTAAGTGTATTGAGGGGAGATGAGAAACAGCTTCTGTTAATTTGTTGTATACAGATGGGATAAAGGTCACTGGGAACTACAGTTGGAAGACTGTTAATAAGATATGTAAAGAACATGTCATAACAAAAGCAGTTCATTGACAAAATACCTTACTCAGATGCACATACAAGGCCACTTACGAATATGTTAGATCTAATATGAATTCTTTAAGGTTCTGTGATGACTTAAAAGAGAAAGGGAAGCATAAATGTAATAAACCTATGCAAGAAAACAGAATGAGAGACAGTAAAATGAAATAACCCTATGCAAGCAGCCCAAAATGACCTTTGATAGCAAGATGTTAGGTTACAAATCCTGTCAAGCCTTACCAGAGTGTTTTCACTATGTTAAAGAAAGTAACAAGTCTGCAAGACACAGTCCTGAAAAACAGGAATATTATGTGCCCCCATATCCGCAGATAAAGGTTTAAACAAATGTAGGAGATATTCTGAGTAACATAATGTACATACAATCAGAGTAGTGGAGTTATTAAAACCATTCCAATGGCCACTATACATCTTCCTGCTCAGATTTGCTAAACAAGCAGTTCCATGATATATCTGTTTACCGAGTAAAAGCAAGTGTATGTGGCTGTAAAGGCTGATTATGTCTTTGATATCCCATTACTGTCTCTGGCAACATTTCCAGTGATGTCAGGCCATGCCCACGTTGACTTCAGCAACAAAACTACTGAACTACGGAGGAATATAGACAGGGATATGAAAAGCTGTGGTCAGTCTGAAGCCAACAGTTTATGCACCTCTGAAACTTTGACTAGTAAAAATGTAAAAAAACCCTAGGGAACAATTGGAAAATCATACAACCAGATTTTATTAAGTTCCATTCTACGAATGGAAAAAACACATGTTTCTGAATGTTTTCATAAATGTGTGCCTTCAAACCATTAGTACACTTAGTGCATTCTATTTAAAAAAATAACTGTAGCACTTTTACCACCCTCTACTCTTTAGTTAACCAATCAAGTACAAAATCGAACACTGCCTTTTATAAATAGTAACATTAAAAATCAATAGTTGAAAGACTAGAGCATAGGTGTATTCATTTGTAGACAACATTCACTAACTATTGACTGTATGGTTATAACGAAGATATTGACAAGAGCTGTACTTCTATTAATATACTACTCACCGTAATAAAACGTTTATTTTCCTTTTTATTTTTCAAAATTGCAGCTAGAGGATACTGTTTTTGACTGTTGCTTAATTTGGTTATGTAAACTAAGCCAGCCTTTGCAACAGAATCAATGGTAAATACACCAAAATGAATTGTATCTTATCCTAGCGTTAACAGGGCCTTACAGGGAGACAGTATTAAACATAAATTAAATGCCTACAACCCAACAGTCTAAACTGGAAAAGAAATAAAATGTTGCCAACATCTCATTGTGCCCTAGCCACAGAGTAGACCACACTGCTTTTTTTGTAATTCAGGGCATAGGGTGGGAAAGTAGAACTTCTTACAAACAGTGGGCCATTAATATAATTCCATGACAAATTAAAGGAATACTGTAATGGGAAAACATTTTTTTTTTTTCAAAACACATCAGTTAATGGAGCTTCTTCAGCAGAATCCTGCATGGAAATCTGTTTTTTAAAAACACATTCAGATATTTTTATATTTAATTTTGAAATTTCACATAGGGCTAGCCATATTCTTCATTTCCCAGGGTGCCACAACCATGTGACTTATGCCCTGATAAACTTCAGTCACACTTTACCGCTGAGCTGCAAGTTGGAGTGATATCATCCTCTTCCCAGCAGCCGATCAACAAAACAATGAACAATGGGAAGGTAACAAGATAGCAATGGGAACAATGGGAAGGTAGAGTGAATTATTTGTGATGTAAACATTGTAATTTAAAAATAAAAAGTATACCATAAAAATCATGACAGTATCCCTTTAAAGGAAAAGGAAAGGTAAAAACTAAGTAAGCTTTATCAGAAAGATCTATGTAAATCACAGAAACGCTGCACTGAGTCCTTTATCAAAAGAAAGACAGGATTTCTTGTCTTCTTTTGTATAAACATGTACTTTGGTATCTGACTTCCTCTCTTAGAAAAATCCTTCATTCCTGGGGCCCCAGTCTGCACAGCTCTCTCCTCTCTCCTGCCCCCCCATAAGAATTAATAATAATTCACTTCCCCGCCCATCAGAATGTGTGATCTGAGCTACCAGCATGGAAGCTACGGAGACCGAGCTAAACTGGCAGCTGCTATCTTAAACAAACAGAGGGAGCTTCTAGGGCTGTTTACTCAGGTATGGCAAAGCATTCTGCAGAATAAATATAGTGCTCTAGCTTGCACTAATGTGGCCAATCTATTGGCAGTAAAATGCCAAATGCATTTCCTTCTCCTTTAATTGTCAAGAACATATTTAGATGCAAATGTATTATAATAGCAAAAGTAATAATTAAAGAATAACAAGGTAGGGTATTTAACAACATTCCAGACTTTCCAGACACATTTTATAAATCTATACGAGAAGGGTGTGAGACAAAAATAGCTTACATTGCATTTTTACAAATTAATGACAAGCTCCTTGCAAAACTGTACCAACATACTTAAATGTTTATGCAGTCAAGCCATGATCATTTTAGACACTACAAACTAATAAATGTATATAAGGTAACCTTTAAAATGAAATAGTGACCTACCTGATGCATTTTTCAGGTATCCATTTGCATCTACTGTTGTATACATAATATAAGGACCAGGCTGATTTACACCAAAAGGCTAAAAAAAAAGAAAAAAAGAAAAATAGTCACAAAATAAGTAGCACTAAAGGAGGTGTGTTCTCAGATTGCACATTATACATTATTGGGCTTATCGCATATTGAATGGCCGTTTATTTATTAGTAAGGAAAACTCGTTTGATTAAAAAAACTGGAATATCTTGGTTATTTCGAGTTTATGAGCTCTAAAGAGTCAAAAAATTTGAGTTTGCAAATATGGCTTGACTTTGCCTATGGCAACTCCCATTGACTTCTACAGAAACTCGCAAGCTTTAAGATGGCAAATTTTTCCATTGAGTTTTTGTTTTTTTGCACAATAAAAACCAGACATTACCTAAGATTTAGACAGATTCTGCAAAATTGATAGGGTGGCACTTTACAGTACAGATAGACAATGAGCCAAAACACAGTTTCAAGATAATGAAGTTGAATATTCTTAAAACGGCTGAGGTAGTCACAAAAAAAAGTATGCATTTCACTTTAAGACAAAACTGAAGGCAGAAAGACCAACAAACAGCAGCAACTGAAGGCTGCAGCGAATGCCTGGAAAAGCATCCATAAGACCTATATCTGGTAATATCCATGGTTTCCAGACTTAAGACAAAGTATTGGAAATTATCATACATTTATTATTATGCTAGTTTGTCCAATTACTTTTGAGCCCCTGTAAAATGGCTTTGTAATAGCTTAGAGGCCACTTTATTTCAGCTCATATTTAGCATATGCCAAAATGTTGATGTTGATTTTGAAGATGCCAAAATGTAATGTAATAAGATAATTAAAACTTTTGATTGCCCCATTGTCTTTAAATTCAAATGTAATCAGTGAACAACCACTTTGCAATCTTTTAATACCTGCCACTCTGGTTGTCCAGAGGTTTATAGTAAGGCTGTAGCATTTAGGGATGCACCGAATCCAGGATTTAGCCAAGATTCAGCCTTTGTTGGCAGGGTTCCGATTCCGATTCCGAATGCACACTCCTGGCCGAACCAAATCCGAAAAATCAAGTGACATTTTGTCATGTAAACACGGAAGTTGAACATTTATTGCAGAGCGCTGGCGCAACATAATTAGCATATGCTAATTAGGATTTGGTTCGGTATTCGGCCAAATCTTTTACAAAGGATTTGGGGTTTGGCAGAATCAGAAAAAAGTGGATTCGGTGCATCCCTACTTGGATTTCCTTCTCCTGTAACCCACTCAGCCCCCTCCCTCAGGAATTTGCTTTGGCTGTTGGCTCCTGGGCATGCTCAGTTTTTCTCAGCTCAGATTATTAAACACACCCTCCATTCTAACAGCCAATGTAGAGATGGCATTGCTGGTTCCCACAGAAACTCAGCTCTAATTGTTTGCCCCTATTATTTTCTCCTAACCTCCTCACCTGATCTTAGCTTAACCATTACAGTGCTTAAACAAAGCAGAACTTTTATCAAAGACAGTTCTGCCTGTGCGAGCCTGTATCCTTGATGACATTTTTTGCTGAATAAAGGTCTTTGTGTGTGTATGCTTCTTGCAGATTTAAATGTAACTGATGATGTGTTAGAGGAAAAATGGCTTCCGGGTGAAAGCTGCTATTTGTTTTAGGAAAATGTGATGGTGCTGGCAAATAGAGGAGGGATATATGCAGTACAAATGATGCCATTTGGGTGGGAGAGACACACCCAACCTAAATACACTGTAGGAAAATGTAGGCTTTACATGTCCTTTAAGGATCCACCACTTTCTGTTTCCCCTTGATGTCACTGGAACATTCAAGCAACTCAGCCATACCTAGAAATCAAATTGTGGACCTCCACAAGTCCAGTTCCGCATTAGAAACAATGTACGTGTGCATATGTGCATGTATAAAGCAGCAACACTCATAGGTCTTGCAAAGAATCTTTTGTTCTTAGGAAAAGCCAAAGGAATGGCTTCCTGGAGTTGATGAAGGAGAGTAGTGTAGGCCTTCCCTCTCCATACTCCATTTCGTGTTTGTAGCTGCCCAACTGTAGGTAGCTGCCTGATTAGGTTGCAGATGAGAAGGAAATAACCTTCAAAGCCCTTTATTCCTCTGTGCCTCACTACACCTCTTCTCTTGTGTCTCCATACATTCCTGGCCGACTCCTGCTACTGTCAAACCAACCACTTGGTTGCAACCCCCATTACTACTGCTGTTTCCTGTCTAAAATCTTTCTGCCTTGCTGCTCCTATATTTGGAATGCCAAAAAAGTATTCTCCCTCACTCTTTTTAGAACTAAACTCTTTAACTTTTAAGCACTCGCACAGTACTTAATCTGGTGCTATCCTTCATACAGTCATATTATGCAAAATAATCCTCTTGGGTATGGTGATCCAAATTATAGAAAGATTCCATATCCAGAAAACCTCAGATCCCAACCACTTCACCATTCCAGGTATTAGATGCTATACTTTTTTTTTTAAACAAACCCATAAGATTTTCCTCATTGGAATGGCCAGGATTGGGTGTCATATTATATGATGAATGGATTCCATCATGAGGAGTGAACTGACACATGAGGTCAGGAAGCTGGAGAGCAGAACAAAGTCAGAAACACTCAGTGTAGTCTTCTAAGCTGCTTTATCCAGTGGTGCAGAAAATAGCTATGTTTCTCTGTGCTTTCATCTAGCAATGCAAATATGAAGGCGAGTGATTGAGTGAAGTCAGACAGATGGAGGTACAGAAAGACACTGTAAAATGACTTAATGAAGCTGAGCCATATGCCATCTCACTTAGATTAGAAAAGTTTTAGGAATTGACAGTTCCTATGGTGTTATATTGTGCTCCTTTTTTATTCAGTATACCATATAGTTGAGGTATAATTTCTAATTACAGAGAATAAATGTAAAAATACAGCCTATTATTTTAGTGTACTTCTGGGCCTTTCAATTGCATTAAAAATGCAACCTTTATTTATTTCACAATTAAATAGACTGTAAATAAATCTAGACTTAAACCCACCAGACCTAGTCGGCAGATTATCAGCCCATGTACAGAGCCTTCCCAAAGGTTTGCCCACCCGATATCTGGCTAAAAATCCGCTAGTTAACAGGCAGTTTAGACGAGGATGGCATCAACAAATTCACAAATTCCAACAAATATCTTTGCCAGCAGCTGATAAGTCTGCACTATCTATGGTTATAATTCTAGGATATCTATCTATTAAGGCCAACAGCTACCTCTGATCTGTTAGGGCTCTGGCACATGGGGAGATTAGTCGCCCGCGACAAATCTCCCTGTTTGCGGGCGACTAATCTCCCCGAGTTGCCATCAGTTGCCATCGCACCGGCGACAATGTAAGTCGCCGGTGGGATGGCACACGCGGCGGCGCAATTTCGGCAAATCGCAGAAAATGTCTCGCGAGGCAACTTTGGCGATTTGCCTAAATCGCCTGCGCAGCGCGTGCCATCCCACCGGCGACTTACGTTGTCGCCAGTGGGATGGCAATTCGGGGAGATTAGTCGCCCGCGAACAGGGAGATTTGTCGCGGGCGACTAATCTCCCCATGTGCCAGAGCCCTAACAGATCAGAGGTAGCTGTTGGCCTTAATAGATAGATATCCTAGAATTATAACCATAGATAGTGCAGACTTATCAGCTGCTGGCAAAGATATTTAGCAGGGTCAGAGCAAAAACTTGCAATAGGTTTTATAAAAACTATAGAGTATTCATATCAGATAAACAGGCCTGGCCTACTAACATGCTCCGTGGACATAATAGCTAATTTTAAATCACTAACATTTTACTTTTTATCTTTATGTTTCCAACCTACTCAGTCAAATATGGCAGACAGCCCTAAGAAGCACTGCCCTCTTTGTGAGGTCAGAGAAACTCAGGACGAGTACAAATCTAGAAATGGAGGTGCATTGCTAGGTTAGGTTCAGATGTGCAGGTCAACATTACTAGCATCACTAACATCACTAGCAACTACTTTATTTCTCTATGAGGTAATTTTAAAGTAATAGCTTTATTTGATTTATTTCAACTTTTATTTCCAATACTTGATTTTCTGTGGGTCAGAAATGTATATACACCAAATTGACTGTCTCTTTATGAAGTATGGAAGATTCCAGAGAAGCTTCCTAAAAGCTTCTGATTGCTAAACTTAATTATTAGTGCAGCTATAGTTAAGGATCTACCTTAGAGTCACTTCTTGATACTGTAGGACAATCCAAGCAACTAAGCCAAGACCTTATAAACAAAATTCTGGACCTCCACAAGTTTGGGTCATACTTATGACCAACTTCCAAAAAGCAGAAGGTCCCATAAGCATCTGTATAAACAATTATAAATAAAAATATAAAAATCTAGGGACCGCACAGACACTGCATAGTAGTAGCCTTCTGGAGGAGGTTTCTCTGTCAGATAAAACAAAAATAGAACTGATAATGATCATCACAGCCCTAATGATCATCACAACATATGGAGGGTGAGGTTTTAAGATAAAGAACACAATTCTAACTGTAAAGCATGGGGGGTGATTTGCTGCAAAAGTCACTGATGCACTTGAGAAAATATATGGCATCATGAGGAAGGAAGGTTATGTAGAAATTCTAAAGCAACTACAACACAATAAGGCAGAAACTTGGCTGCAACCTATAAAGTTGATACCCTAATCTGATTTTACACAGCCAATGTACAGAATTATTAGTGAAGTTGTAAAAAACTGAGTTTAAACTGATTTTAAGAATCTTTAGCATATATTTATGCAAGGACTAAAGGTCCCCATACACGGGCCGATAGTAGCTGCCAATATCGGCCCGACTGATATCTGGCAGGTTAGAAAATCTAGTTGCATCGGGGACCACATCGGCTCGTTGATGCGGTCCCCGGACCAACTTTACCTATGCCCATAACTATAATTCGATCGTTTGGCCCCAGGGCAAAACGATCGAATTACCATGGATTCTCCCGATATTGCCCACCCGTAGGTGGGGGATATCGGGAGAAGATCCGCTCGCTTGGGAGCGGATCTTATGGTGTATGGGGACCTTTAAAAGTATAAATTAATATGTTCCAGATACCTTTTAAATGTATTGATTTCAGGACCAACCTTTCAATGAAGGATTTAGGAGGTTTATATGTTCAAGCTAATGAAGGCAGGTTAAAAAGTAAAATTTTCTGTTTAGCCCTTATCCATATATTATGCTGAATATGCTTGTAGAAGAAAAAAGCAGGCAAAGAAAAAGTGAGTTGAGAGGGATGAAAATATTCAAAGAAAGTTAAAAATGGAGCAGATTTTTCAAGCACAGCAATTCTTTTGGGACTCATCCTTTCAAGAAAATCAATCGTATAAAAGCTTTGGAAAGTAGACCTTACTGACATGCATTTAAAAATCTGTGTTCCTTGCAGACTGATCTTGTAAAAAGGAACACATCGAAAGCAACAATAGTGGACATACAGGTGTTTACTTTCCCTTTATGTTAGAAGCACAACATATAAAGATTCATTGAATAACAGAAGTAGGAAGTACAGGACAAGTCCATTAATAATGTCTACTCTGCCTTCTTATACTAGCTGCAACTGCAAAGGAAGACCAAATTATTTTTCATATTTGTTGCCCAAGTCTTAGGGCTGTGACACATGGGGAGATTAGTCGCCGCGCAACAAATCTCCCTTGCCGCGGGCGACTAATCTCCCCTTAATTCTTGGAGTTTATTGAAATTGTGGTAATTGTTTAATAAACAGAATGAAGAAATATATTTTTTCTTTTAACATTTAAGATATTAAATGGTTTATTAGTGATTTTGATAGTTGGGAGGTATGCATTAAATTAACAATATTTAAGTGCATTTAAAATACACTTATCACTAAGACACTAATCATTTAGACTGTAAACGCTAAGGGCCGTGGCAAACGGGGAGATTAGTCGCCCGCGACAAATATCCCCGATGGGATGGCATATGTGGTGCCGCGATTTCCCGATTTTGCCTTGAGAGGAAACTTCTGTGATTTCGGGAAATCACGGCACAGCATATGCCATCCCACCGGCAATTTACATTCAAGCCGGTTGGATGGCATATCAGGGAGATTAGTCGCCCGCGACAAGGGAGATTTGTCACGGGCGACTAATCTCCCTGTCTGCCACTGCCCTAAGGGTAAAGACACAAGGAGCTACTAATAGCAGGTACTAGCCATGGCTACTAAAATAGACAATGCTGATCATTTAAGTGGAAAAGAAGAAAGCACAAGAATAATTTAGGTGAAAAAAAGCTTTGCTAAAACTATGAAATTCTTATATTTGTTTAAACTGTTAGTAAATTAAATTATGTTTAATTTATTAATGTAAGTTATTCTAAGTAAGTTATTTTATATGTTTAGTATCCTACCTTAACTTGATGAGGGCAGTCATTGGAACAGAAGCCACTGAGCACTGTAGAAAGAGATGGCTAAACATTACAAGACAGCACAAGTGAATTAAAATCTGCTAAACCCTCTGCTTTTGACCGGTTAAAATCCTATAAAGCTCTTTCAACAATTTATACACAAAATATACACTCTAAAATGGCTGTTTTTCCTAGGCTGATATACTTACTTACTTAGCATATGATCGTTGAACCAGATGTCATGCTTTTGTTAGCAGATTATTGGGATTGATGTTCAATCCACTGAAGTCCATAGTAAACCCAAAAAATGCCAATAGCTGTTGGGAGGATACTGGTAGTTGTAGTTCAGTATACATAAAAGTAGGAACTCATGTATAGAATAAGGTTACCAGATCATCTTAAAAATTGCGAAACATCCAGCTACATGGGCTGCACAGATTGTGCTAAATTTAAATGCAATCGGTTTATTATCAGTGTAGCCCAGCAATCTGAATATATTAGACGTAGCTTTTATATTTCAAATGATCTCGAAACTTACCCTAGACATCACCAGCCGAAGAACATGGTAAAAAAATATTTGAAGAATTACATTTCTACTCTATTTCGTAATAATTTAATGGAATAAATTGAGGGACTGTTTTTCATGCACTCCACTGGTGACAGATTGTACCCTGCCTGTGAAACTGAAGTCAGATCTTTACTCTAGCAGATGACCAATTAACTTCTCCCTCGCTGTTTCCCCTCAGATCGCTAATACTTACACAACATCTGTTCAAGAGCATTTTATCCTTTGACAACATGTAGAGTCAAAACAGATAGGGGAATACTGTGATTAAATGAAAATGTTTTAATAAGATGCTCCATCTACAAAACTTGCAAATGAATTCTCAACTCACAATTTGTCTTTGTGGAATAGGCACTAGTAATAAAATGAACAAAAGAGCAATACACAATGAAAATGCAATTGCATTTGGCAAAATGTGTAGCTTTATTTTGTGCTTTACAGCTTTCACAATAATAAAATTAAATGTTCCTGATTTGCAGACTAATTTAGTGTCTGCCAGCAGTCTAGAACATGGGCCAGGACCAGATTAAGATTGTGCCATGTAATTCCTGAAGGATCATAGTTCAGTAACTGCCTATGTTATGGCTCCAGACTGCTTATATGTGCAGCCTCTCATCTGCCGCTAAGTGGTGCATTTTATCAGTGCAGGACAATTCTGAGGTAACTTTGATCTGCAGGATGCTGAAACCTATTCCAGTCTTTGAGTAACCTGCTTTTTGTAAAGTATAGGAGGTCTGGGTTATCAGAAGCAATTGCCATTCAGGGTGTGAGAATATTGTTCTTCTAAGCAGGTTCTGCTTAGTGTAAAACTGTGTCTCTGTGCCTCCAAAACATGCCTCCAAGCCAGAAATGGGCACTTACTCTGAGGCCACTGGGAGCAAAATCAAAGGGGGTGGTGAGCAACATGTTGCTCACGAGTCACTGGTTGGGGATCACTGGCCTAAAGGGTTTTTATACCACCAGGACAGTTTTAGTGACAAAACTCCCAGAAATGACATAATAGTAAACACATTGCATCATCAAATTCAGACAAATATACATCATATAATAATGATCATTATGAGTACAATATCAAGTGTCAAAGAAAACACAAAGGCATGAAAAAAGAGAAAGATTAAAGAAAAAAAGAAAGAACTAGAAGAAGAGCATAGTATAAGAATAAGCAGAGTGACAGACTGTTGGATGCCCAATGAATTAAAGGAGGAGGCAGTGGATCAGCAGAAAAGAAGATGGGGGTACAATGTTTCTAGCCTATTTCTCCTTTAAGTCAAATATTATGCCAACTGATGCATGAGCAGAACAGAAGAGACCTGTTATGCCAAGTCAGGCTGCAACATTAGCCCCGGCACTTTAATATCAGTACTGAACAACCTTCTCTAGTTTTGGCTGCCAGTGTGAAAGATATAGGGGACACTTAGAACAATGCCCCACCTGCTGACTTAATTCACTTTTTAAATTGTGTACAGCTTGGTATTTTTGTACTTTTATTGGGGAAACACTATTAGTACTTACAGCACTCAGCTGGCTACTGCTGCTGAAATGCTCAAGGCTTTAAACAGAATGGAAATTTTAAGTTATTTGTGGCATTAGAATACAAGAGAAAGTACACTGATGCATAAGTGCATCTGTGGATGACTTTAGAGAACGTTAAAACATGTAAATGTATTATTATGACACTTACCAATGACTTTGACAAAGTAGGCATCAGCTTCAAAGTTATTCACAAGTACATGGATGGCATAGTTGTCACCTGAAAGACCCTTACTTAAGACAATAATGTCCAGGATTCCCTGAAATATGAAAATAGTACATTTTATAGATATACACTCATAAATTAAAAAGAACCAACAGCAGGGCTAAACATAGGCTGACTTAATACTAGCAAATAAAAACATTTCTTTTGGCCTGGGCCTCTTCTCTCCAGGAGAGAAATATTATCCCTCTTAAATAACCCAACACTTCCCATGTGCTATGGCACAAGGGAGGTTATGATTGCTGCTGATAACAGCACTTGTGAACATCCCAGATATCATCCTAATCACACAAAGCAAAATTTGTTTGCCTGCCGTGGTCAGCAACCCCAACTTGAAAGCTGGAAAGCAGCAGAAGAAAATAATATTTATTAAGAAACAAATAAAAAAAAAGAAGTCCATTTAAAAATCCATAAAGTACTTCACACCTCAGTTTCCAATTGCTGTAAAGGAATCTCAGCATTTGTTAAATTTAAGGCTGCTACCACACAAGGAGATTAGCCACTGCAATACTTCTCTACTGTGGGTGACTAATCTCCTCCAAATGCCTTCCCATTGGCAATAAAGTAAACTGCCCGTGGGAAAACACAAGTGGTGCTTTTGTTAACTCAGTTATCTCAATATTGGACCTTTTTAGGCTCTTGTGATTCCTCATTATTTATTAAAGGAACATAATATACTCTTCCTTGTTAAATGACCTAGTACAAAGGTGCAAAAACACTGTCTGAACACTGCCAAACTTGCTAACAAAGATTGAAAGGAATCATGATAGACTGGCTAGTTGCCCTTTACCCCCCTAACTATGCTGATGCCACATGTGGCTTATTCTCTGCCTGTGGAAAAATGCAGGCCAAAAACTAGCTCCTCTGCCGGCACCAGTTCAGTGTTTTTCCGCAGGCCAAGAATCAGCCCCATGTGGTATCAGCCTTAAGCTCACAGAGTAATGCAGTTTCCCCTCATCTTCATTGCCATGTGACAATAAAACTTTTATTGTCACCAGAGTATCAGTGCATTACCCCGTTTTTAAAGCAAAGGTCCCAGTGAGACAGATAATAATGGCTTCCTTTCAATCTGTGAAACCAGGAATATATGTGTAGAAAACACACACACTCACACACATTTAGATTCATATTTGGAAGTTCAGATAGTGTTTATGAATGAGCTCTTGTTTTTTATGCAGGGTTGTAGGCCTGTGTGAGCGAGGAGTACTAAACCTTGCCACAGGTTCATGTTCTTTAAACATGTTCTCTATGAAGTTGCAAACCAGTTCTTAAACTGTTGATAGGTGAATATTGTTTGCAGTTAATAGTTTACAGCAATGCTGTCCAACTGGCGGCCCGCGACCCCCCTCTGTGTGCCCCCCCCCCACCTGTTTGGCTGCTTTGATGGCGTACCTTTGTGCTAACTTTAAATGGTATCAGTACGGAGATTTTCTGGCCCCCTGCATTGTTCACACCTCAGATTCAGGCTGTAATTCCCCTGTATTGTTTAACCATGTAATCCCCTGTACTGTTCACACCTTTTAATCTCTGCATTGTTCACCCACTGCATTGTTCACACCTCACGCTCAGACTGTAAGCACTCACATTGTTCACCTCTTCACACCTCAGAAAGACTGTAGGAACAGTGCCAGCATTGTGTCACTGTATGTACTGCCTGTGTGTGCCATAATCTGCCTGCCCTATGCTGCCTGTGTGTATGGCACACAAAGGTGGGGTAGGGCAGGCAGAGTATGGCACACACAGGCAGCATAGGCCCTATTCTGCCTGTGTGTGCCATACTCTGGCTGCCCTATGCTGCCTGCGGGAGGTGAACCTGTCAGAGGTTTGTTCTGGGAGTTTGTTAGCAGTTGTAAATAGCAATTAAATTGTCCCTAAGGTGTGTAATTATATGCTGGGGATTGTTGTGCTATCCACAGGGGAGAAGGAGAATATGCTGTCCAGTTCTGGTCTCCAGTGCTCAAATGAGACATTATTGAGTTAGAGAGGGTCCAGAGAAGGGCAACTAAGTTGGTAAAGGGAAAGTATCAGTTATGAAGAAAGACTGGCCAAGTTGGGTCTGTTTACACTGGAGAAGAGGCGCTTCAGAGGTGACATGATAGCTATGTATAAATATATAAGGGGATCATATAATAACCTTTCTAATGTTTTATTTACCAGTAGGTCCTTCCAACATACACGAGGGCACCCACTCCGTTTAGAAGGGAGGTTCCGTTTAAATATTCGGAAATAATTTTTTACTGTGAGAGCTGTGAAGTTGTGGAATTCCCTCCCTGAATCAGTCGTGCTGGCTGATACATTATATAACTTTAAGAAGGGGCTGGATGGATTCTTAGCAAGTGAGGGAATACAGGGTTATGGGAGATAGCTCTTAGTACAAGTTGATCCAGGGACTGGTCCGATTGCCATCTTGGAGTCAGGAAGGAATTTTTTCCCCTCTGCGGCAAATTAGAGAGGCTTGAGTTGGGGTTTTTTGCCTTCCGCTGGATCAACTAGTAGTTAGGTAGGTTATATATAGTCATTATGGTTGAACGTGATGGACGTATGTCTTTTTTCAACACAACTTACTATGTTACTATATGGATTTAAGGGTGTATCTTAATATGACATAATATAATTCTTTCACATATGAATGATGGTTGATATCTCTGTAGTGAGCACCAAGCATTTGGGTTTTTGCTGCACTACCACCATTAATGTGGACATGGTCTTAAAAGCTCCTGTGATAAAATGGGTGTGGTTTGAAGTGAGTGCAGTTTAAAAAAGGGGCGTGGTCAAAAATGGCTTCCATTAGTGGCTCTCCACTATGTATGCTAGAGAAATTCCGGCCCTCGGCACCACATAAGTTGGACAGCACTGGTTTACAGCAAATATGTATTTCTGTTTTTCTCTTCCTTTACTTGCTGCAGAAAAATGTTCTTCCCAAGGGAGGGCGATTTGCAGCTCAGGCTGCAGGTTTAACACTTGGGGAACGGGTGTAAACAAAATATGCAAATGTGCAGGTTACAGGGTTTACTAAATTTTTTGTGTGTGTCTTTTTGAGCTGGGCCTGTAAGTTGCAACAAAGCAATATATGGCAAGCAACTGAAGTGAGCACTCAAAACAATGAATATATATTATTATTCAAACTAATTAGACTAGTGGGTTACCACTATACATTTCCTGCTATACAATGCTAAATTCTAAAATTACCTATTTAAATAGACTGTAATCATTGGCAGTTGGAGCTATAGTAAAGCATGGAGTATTCTGAACTTAATGACTCAGAATAACAGTGTACCTGGGGTCAGAAACAAGTTAAGTATTCTTCCTCAGAAAAAGTTTCAAGTCTTGGAACTTAAATACATTTAAAAAAAAGATAATTTGTGCAATGCATCATTGTGGCAAATATTCTATAAATCTTCACCAATCTGCTTACAGATTCCAAGTTGCTTTCTAATGAAGTAATTTGCTTTCATTATCTACTCTGGCTCACAAACGTGACATTAAAGAGCTATATATATATGAGTATATTCTAACAATTAATAAAAACAGGTAAATGGCAATTAAAACACAAACAAGTGTGAAAAGCCAAGAACTTACATCCTCATAAATGTCAAAGAAGGTTGCCACCTCTGCATCCTTGATTTGATTGAGATCAGAAATTTCCCAGTGGACTTCAAACATTCTTGTGCAGGTACTGTTTTTACATGGCACATTTTCAAGTAAAAAAGCTTGTTGATTGCTGTCAAAGAGAAAGAATGGCATGGTAAAATAAGCAAAATCAATGTTAGCACTGTGTATTTCCTAAATCATCATTTTTGACTTGGATATGACAAATGCATTGTTTTTCACCATTATATGTCAGTTATCAAAACTCTGCTATACACCAAACAACATAGCTATTATTAGACCCTTTAAATCAATATCACAATCCACGGTTGTCACAGGCAGTTGTGCCAAACCTCAGTATTCAGAATATGATGTCCTTTTTTATCGTTCTTCTTTTATAGCTGCACTCTAAACAACTGCAGTCCTCATATAAAACATATTTGCAATTTACTGACACTGGAATAAAAACGTCATTGTTTTTGTTACATACCTAGTTAAGCAGTGATAATTACAGTACTACACGTCCTAACACTCAGGATCAACATTACTGTGCATGTCATTGCTCTTCATGGTAATCTGCATATAACTTATCTAATTGGCTACATTGCTTCTAATGGTAATAGCCAATTGGATACAGAGAATGGAAATCGCTGTGCAGAGGATGGAGCATGCACAACATGCTAAGATCAGTCTACACAGCAGCTACAGAGTTTGACATACACCATAATCCAAAGCAGGCAGAATCGCTGACTCAGCCAGGGAGTCTGCAACCCCATCCAGAGTGGAAAGAGAAGGTACCTGAGGATCTGCAAAAAAACGCGGAGTAAAAAGGTAGATAACTTTAAAAAAGTGCACTTTAAAATGGCAGTACATTGCAACTATGATTTATATGAGGAAACCTGATATTTAAGGGTAAGCTTAGTAAAGTAAACATTTCCTTTAGTTAAAGCACTAAACACAAAAGGCTACCCAAAGGTCTTCCAACGCATTCTTCTAGCATCCTCTTTAAATCTAGTGCCCAGTCCCAAGGAATCAGTAATTCGTCCAGTTACAAAAAAGTGTTAGAATGCAAGGTCTTGAATGTTTACTCTTTGCTGACAGACCCAGGAAATGAGCAGATATTTACATTCAGTGTATCTATTTTGCCTAAAACTCTATAATTTGCCTGCCTTCCTTTCACCTCTTGCCTTCTCTGTTGTCTGAGCTCATGTGCACATTCTTAAAAACAAAGCCTTCCATTTACCATGCATTTCCATCCAAGGGACTACTAAATGGACATGCTCTCCCCAAGTTTGTATGAATTTCACTCTGAGTGGTCCAGTCTTCAAAAACATACACTCTACCTGGTAGAGTGTGTCAATATACTTGTGTGTGGGCCTGTCCATTCTTCTCTGGAACAGAGATATGATTGTACAATCTCTGTAAATCACTGCATAACGTCTATGCTATAAAGGGTCCTTAATGCACGACTTAAAACATAAAGCCTAGTGAGATGCAGGGGGCTAATTATAGTCAGATAAGCTGTAAAAGCTGTTTCAGAAGCTGCAGCTAATGGCATTTTTTTGACAGTTGCTGCTTTCTAATGACGTAAAGCTGCATGATACAGAGAACAAGCAGTTCCAGGTCTGAAAATGCACAATACAGACATTTAATAACCACCAGTTCTAGTAGTGTTAGGCAGTTTCCATTAGGACTATGGCACACAGAGAATGCTGTCTGCTGGCCATTAACAATGATAAAGTGGCTAAAATGCCACTGTAACATAAAAAAAGCACCCTGAGTTATGCACATGAAGCAGTGACAGGCAGACCTCTGCTGCATAAATGCTTCATGTGCATAAGCCAGGGCACTTTTCATTTCACATTATAAGAAGTATTAACGGGCAGACAAAGGCATTTGGACCACCACTGGTTTTTCCTTGTGCTGCAGCTCTTAAAACATTTTGTAAATTATTTCATTTTTCCCAAATGTAGACAGGTGGCGGTGTTGTGTCCTGTTCACTGTATTAGCAGATGAAATACTTTTATTTTCATACTAAAAAAACATAGTTAAAGGAATACTGTCATGGGAAAACATGTTATTTTCAAAACGCTTCAGTTAATAGAGCTTCTACAGCAAAATCCTGCATTGAAATCCATTTTCAAAAACACAGATTTTTTTTATATTTAATTTTGAAATTTGATATATTCTTCATTTCCCAGGGTGCTACAGCCATGTGACCTGACCTGTGCACTTTACTGCTAAGCTGCAAGTTGAAGTGATATCACCCCCCTACCAGCAGCCAATCAGCAGAACAATGGGAAGGTACCTAAGAAATCCAAGTCCAGCTTTGGACTCCTCCAGTTACATGGGAGTAGGATAAACAATAGGTTACCTGAAAGCAGTTCTAATGTGTAGCACTGGCACTTTCTGAAAGCTCAGACTCAGGCACAATGCACTGAGATGGCTGCCTACACACCAAAATCACAACTAAAAAAAATACATTTATTAGTTCAAGAATAAAATTTTAAATGGTAAAGTGAATTATTTGCTATGTTACAGTGTAATTTACAAATAAATTGCAAGTGCTTACACTGATTAATTTTATATTAATTTGTAAAGTAAAAAAAAACATATATTAGTACAATATTGTGCTTAAGGAGCACTATTAATTGATGCATTCTGGAAATAGCATGATTTCTCATGACTAAATCCCTTTAAGACTATGGCATAATTGTCTTACCCCATAGCTATTTTATTTTAAACACAAAATCTAAACTGGTTCGGAAAACATATGTCCGCCAATGACATCTTCAGGATTAAGTTGCTAAAGTGATTTTGCACTGTCACCACTGACCAAAAGACCTATAAACAAGGCTGAATTCCAGTAAAACAGCCAGGACTTGAAATCCTGAGTCATAGCACTGTGTGAAAGCAAATGAGTTTCAGAGAGAGCATTATTTTTAATGAGACTGACCTTCAAAATGTCTAGGAAGGAAATTCCTGCTAACAATGAAGGTGGTGTGTTAAGGTTCATTATATTTGTAATGCCTTAAATTATTTCACAACTTATATCCATGAGTTATGGTCACATTCTTTTATAGCTTTAGGCCCGATCCAAAAGAAGCAATAACATGTCATGTGTAAAGTTCCAACATGGCCACCCCCAACCAGAAGCTCTCTTCCAATGCCATGGCTTATCGCTTGCCAGAAGCATTTTCCGTCCAAAATAGTATTGTTTCCCCAACCAGCATTCAGGCTCTATTTCTTGTGATCAGTTTTAAAAATATAAGATTAAATCCACTGTGATTTAATGATCTATTACAATGAAACAGAAAATTCAACAGGGGTAAAGACTTTTTATGGGCACTGTATATAATTTTGACACTGGCCTTTAAATAAAACTCATTTTTATGTTTTCACTTATTTTATTTGAACTTATGTACAGTTTGTTGGTGTATAATTTTCCCTAGTTGTTGCAGAATAATATTGTTGATTCAGCTACAGGATTATAATTTATAGTTTACAATTAGATACCTAATTTGCTTAGAATCACAGAATGTTTCTTTTAATATGAATTACACCAAAGGGACTCATATAATATTGTTGAACTGGACAATAGCAAAGCATTTGGGTAATTGACCATCAATTCTGTTTCAATCAAGGAGTCATGGGAATTATTTAAACAAAGTAGAGTAAAAGTAGACACTAATTGTTTTATGATTGAGAGACCTACCGAGTCATATGGGATTAACAAGGCTCTTTTGCTTCATATAATTATACGAAGAACAGAACAGAGGTTTCTTATCTTACGTTGATAGCATTCCAAAAAAGGTCTGAAAAATTAGCTGGCATTTCATTATTCCTTATTCAGTTTATTCTGCTTGTTTACTACTGTATGGTACTTCAAGTGCCCATCCATGGCCCCCTCTTATAATGTTGAAAACTGACAATTATAATACTGAATTGTCTAAGTATCAGTATGGCACATTTGCACAACTGCAAACAGAGAAATGTAAGCAAGAAACTATAGGTCTGATTTGCCAAAATAGATGCTAAAGTGCAGTTAGTTTTGAGCAAATTTCTACAAGCCATACACACAGGCCTGTAAAAATTATGCTTGCTGTTATTTTTTTTCCAGAAAAAGTGGCAACCCTACATGCACAGGTAGATCTAAAGTGCTGATGGGGTTCTGAGTTTGATTTGAACTGACTTAAAATTGTCCAGATGTCGTCAACTGGGCAGATTTAAAAATCCTGTTGGGAGGAGGAGCGCACTGGCCTCTATCCCAGCAATCTGTTTGACCCAAAGGATGAATTTTCGAAACAATTCCATACCACCCACCTCCAGATGGGCATATTGGGGAAAGATCTGCTCATTTGGGGAATTCTGGCCAAACGATTAGATTAAATTGCAGGAATAGTGGCCATCAGTGTGAAGTCCTTTATTTTGTAAGTCCACTAAACCTTTGTCTGGGATACCATTTGCCCTGATCCATCGATTCAAATAAGATTTTAATCATTAAACTTATTCAGGATTGTGCAATATTTCAGTTACTGGCTATTACAACCTATATTCTCAACCTATTTCAGATCAAAGCTTTTTTTTAAAAAAAAAGTGCTGTCTATATTTTAGCAGTTATTGTCAATAAGTTAGTTAAAATGTGCAATATTATAACACGACAATCGACTATTTGAAAACATACTCATTTCAAACTTTAAAAAAAAAAAACATATAGCACTTTCTAAATAAGAAAATTATTTGTCACTGCCTATTTCAAAGTGATGACTACAACAAAAACTAAAGTTTCTTTCTTTTGCTATTTGATATTCTAAACTGAACAAAGTCAGAAGGATAGGCCAGTATTTATCCTGTTAATCAGAGTAATCAATCACTGAAATTAGATCTGTTAATGTATTACATCTGAGGGAAAACAATTAAATAACATCCAACATGGTAGCCAGAACTGTAGGACCAATATTAAAGGGAAAAGACAAGCAAAGGGAAAAAGATAGGGAGCATGTTGTAAGAGTAAGAAGCGGGTAGCATCTTGAGCCAGTGGATAAGAAAAAGTGCTGGGTACTTCGTGAAAAGGACACTCATAAAAGATATCAAGGACTGTGAGGCCTCCAGACAAAGAGTAATGTGAACTAAATGCTTACTGGCTCCTAAGTTCCAAACAGTCCCATTTAAACAGGGTGTAGAACGATAAGCATCTTCCAAGAAAGGGGATTAGCTTGGAACAATTGGAATGTGTTTTTTTGAGCATTTTAAGGAAAAGCATATGTAATACAGACATAAAACTTGGAATGAAAATATATCATGTTTACAAACAGAGGCAATATCACACAAGGAGTACCACATTTGCAAATCATTAGTAAACTCTGCTTAGAGCAAGCCTGTGCTCACTGATGGTGAATTCATGCTCCAAACCAAATGATGGTGTATGCAGGGCTGCAGACTATAGCCCTTAGTGGTATAACATTTTCTAACATTAATTCAAAGATCAGGGCTTGCTAAACATCCCATACAGTTTTCAAAAATGTGCATACAACAGGGCTGCTTGGAGCGTTTATCCACAGGCTGAGAAGTTAGCCTGGTGTGGCCGTAGAAAGTTGAAGAAAGCAATTAGTTCTCAGCTGGGATTAAGTACAAGATACTGTTTTATGATTACAGAGAAAATGGAAATAATTTTTAAAAATTAGAATTATTTGCTTATAATGGAGTCTATGGGAGATGGATTTTTTTGTGAAAAACCAAATGTTTATTTAGTAGGAATATACAGCCACGTTACGTTTTGGTCCCAGTTGGGATGTTTCTCAAGGCTTAGTCCTATATATCTATATATATCTATATTTATATGTAGGGATGTTTTGGTTCTAAAAATACTCAAAAAAAATATTCATCTGTAAAATGTTGCAACAGCAGAGATCAAGCAGGTACTGCTTCTTCAGACTGCAAGCTAAATACTTTGTTTTATACAGAAACATAACTGCTGCATTTGCCATTTGCTGTGGAAGCTACCAGATACACATAGATTTATAGGAAAAGTAGGAATTACCAAAGATATTTTGGTTCCTTTTGCTATAAAAACCACTTGTTTCTTTTCAAATTTTCCACTATGAAGATATTTACATTTTAATACTCATTCTTCACACTTAACTCCTACATTTGTTTTCACCTGCAGGTGTTTTCTTTAATCATCTGTAGGGATAAGCAATTTTTTCACAGATTTGCAGAGAAATGTGGTTTTGCGAGAGATGAATATTTTCATGAATCTGTGCTAGAATTTTCTTATGTTTGTTTTGTCAGAAAACGAATCATGTTTTTTCATGCTTAAAAGAAAACTTGAGAAAAAATGCCCATTTACTCCAATGAACAGGGTGGTGGAACAAAACACGATAAACATAACCCACTAATTTTAAAGGAACAGTAACACCAAAAAATAAAAGTACTTTAAAGTAATAAAAATATAATGCACTGTTGCCCTGCACTGGTAAAACTGGTGTGTTTGCTACAGTAACACTACTATAATTTATATAATAAGCTGCTGTGTAGCCACGGGGGCAGCCATTCAAGCTGGAAAAAAGGAGAAAAGGCACAGGTTACATAGCAGATAACAGATAAGTTCTGTAGAATACAATAGTGTTTTATCTGTTATCTGCTATGTGCCTGTGCCTTTTCTCCTTCAAATGGCTGCCCCCATACTACACAGCAGCTTATTTATATAAATTATAGTAGACTTTTATCAGTGCAGGGCAGCAGCACATTATATTTTAGTTACTTTTATACACTTTCAATTTTTGGTGTTACTGTTCCTTTAATGTATTTGGCATGAGAAAAAAAATGCACTGAAAAACACCCATTGACTCCAATGCACTTGGTTTTAGATAAATCACAGTGAAACACCCACTGACATCAATACATTTGGAAAAATTTTGCCATTTCGCTAATTTTTTTTGGTTTCACAAATTTTTTTTGCAAAGTGAAATGCAGTATGTCTATGAAGATTCTCATTCATCCAGGTCATGATATACAGTATCTAGTAGAATTAAGTCTAAAACAACTGGACTTTTCTGAGTTTTTTCTTGAAAACGTTTCACCACTCATCCGAGTGGCTTCTTCAGTTCAAATGACTGGTAGGGAATTCCCCGGTATTTAAACTCTTGATGGTAGTAGAGTCACAGACATCCAATCACAATGGTTCCATTGAACTTGTTCAGTTAGGTGTTAGCTGAAACTGACAGGTGTAAGAAGGTATGATCCAATCACAATGGTACCAAGATTCTCATTGATGAAGGTGTTAATCCTTCAAAGTACATGACTGGAAGTGTGAACTGTTGTGAAACTGCCGGGGTAAGGATGTCAACGCGCCATTGTATGTTGGTGACAAGCGGTGTCTCAGGCCCCCTCCTCTGTTCAGGGATGGTTTTTCCAGGTTGGCATAAATGGCCTCTTTCACACCTCTTTCAAACCATCTGTCCTCTCGGTCCAAAATATGCACGTTACTGTCCTCAAAAGAGTGACCTTTTTCTTTGAGGTGTAGATAGACCGCTGAGTCTTGTCCTGAGGAGTTTGCCCGCCTATGTTGGGCCATTCTCTTACAGAGAGGTTGTTTTGTCTCCCCAATGTATAAGTCTGAGCACTCTTCACTACACTGGACAGCATAGACCACATTACTTTTCATGTGCTTGGGTGTTGGGTCTTTTGGGTGCACCAGCTTCTGTCTCAGGGTGTTGCTGGGTTTGAAAAACACAGGAATGCGATGTTTGTTGAAAATTCTCCTAAGTTTTTCTGATGTTCCAGCAACATATGGAATGACTATGTTGTTTCGCCTGCTGTGTTCCTCCCTTCTGTTTGTAGGTCTGGTCTTTCTGTTGGTCTTTGATTTGGTTTTGATGAAGGCCCAGTCTGGGTACCCACAAGTTTTCAGAGCTCCTTTTAGATGTTTATATTCTTTCTCCTTGGCCTCTGCATTGGATGCCACAGTTTCAGCCCGATGATGTAGAGTCCTAATTACACCCAGTTTATGTTCCAAAGTGTGGTGGGAATCAAACAGCAAGTACTGGTCTGTGTGGGTGGGTTTCCTGTATACTTCAATATCCAGGTCCCTCCCCTCTTTGATAACTATAGCACAGTCCAAAAAAGCCAGTTTGCTGTCTTTCACATCTTCCCTTGTGAACGTGATGTTTTTGTCCACCGAGTTTATGTGTTTGGTGAAGGCTGGAACCTCGCGTTCTTTAATTTTGACCCAGGTGTCATCCACATATCTGAACCAATGACTTGGTGTTGTTCCCTTGAAGGTGTCCAGGGCTTTCTTTTCCACTTCTTCCATGTAAAGGTTCGCTACAATTGGAGACACAGGCGAACCCATGGCACAGCCATGTTTTTGTCTATAGAAAACGTCCTTGTGCTTGAAGTAAGTGGTATTGAGACATAGGTCCAGTAAGGAACAAACTTGTTCTGGGGTCAGCTTTGTTCTGCTGCTGAGGGTGGTGTCTTGTTTCAGCCGTTTCCTCACTGTATCAATTGCCTCGACAGTGGGTATGCATGTGAACAGAGATGTTACGTCATAGGACACCATTGTATCATCGATCTCCAGCTTTAACTCCTTCACTTTTTTGACAAAGTCCATGGAGTTCTGAATGTGGTGTACTGTGTTTCCAACTAAGGGGGCTAAGATGTTGGCCACGTATTTAGCAATGTTATAAGTCACACAGTTAATGCTGCTGACAATTGGCCTCAAAGGGGCTCCTTCTTTGTGTATTTTGGCTTTTCCACAAATGTCTCAGACAAGCTTATAACTTTTCCCTATTTGCCTGCAGATACAAACATGTGTAAGGGCTAGGGTTGCCAGCTTTTATGGAAAAAAAAATACCAGCCTGTCTATATTTTTTTTTATCTTTCTTCCCTAAGGAGCACACAGGTTTAAAATGTGCGCACAAAATATTTTTTTTTTTCACGCATGCACAGCCATGAAGGAATTAGAGGAAACATTGGACTATTTTTGGACATCCTGGCACAATTTAAACCAGTAACTACCTCATCCATCGTATATCAATGAACATTGATATCATGAAGCATTAAAAGAGAATCGATATAGCATATGGCTAACATTTTCAAACAACAAACAGAAACCTTCCCTTATACAGTGGAGGAAATAATTATTTGACCCCTCACTGATTTTGTAAGTTTGCCCAATGACAAAGAAATGAAAAGTCTCAGAACAGTATCATTTCAATGGTAGGTTTATTTTAACAGTGGCAGATAGCACATCAAAAGGAAAATCGAAAAAATAACTTTAAATAAAAGATAGCAACTGATTTGCATTTCATTGAGTGAAATAAGTTTTTGAACCCTCTAACAAAAAAAGACTTAATACTTAGTGGAAAAACCCTTGTTTGCAAGCACAGAGGTCAAACGTTTCTTGTAATTGATGACCAAGTTTGCGCACATTTTAGGAGGAATGTTGGTCCACTCCTCTTTGCAGATCATCTCTAAATCCCTAAGGTTTCGAGGCTGTCTCTGTGCAACTCTGAGCTTGAGCTCCCTCCATAGGTTTTCTATTGGATTAAGGTCCGGAGACTGACTAGGCCACTCCATGACCTTAATGTGCTTCTTCTTGAGCCACTCCTTTGTTGCCTTTGCTGTATGTTTTGGGTCATTGTCGTGCTGGAACACCCATCCACGACCCATTTTCAGTTTCCTGGCAGAGGGAAGGAGGTTGTCGTTCAGGATTTCACGATACATGGCTCCGTCCATTTTCCCGTTAATGCGAATAAGTTGTCCTGTGCCCTTAGCAGAAAAACACCCCCAAAGCAAAATGTTTCCACCCCCATGCTTGACGGTGGGGACGGTGTTTTGGGGGTCATAGGCAGCATTTTTCTTCCTCCAAACACAGCGAGTTGAGTTATTGCCAAAGAGCTCTATTTTGGTCTCATCAGACCACAGCACCTTCTCCCAGTCACTCACAGAATCATTCAGGTGTTCATTGGCAAACTTCAGACGGGCCTGCACATGTGCCTTCTTGAGCAGGGGGACCTTGCGAGCTCTGCAGGATTTTAATCCATTGCGGTGTAATGTGTTTCCAATGGTTTTCTTGGTGACTGTGGTCCCTGCTAATTTGAGGTCATTAACTAACTCCTCCCGTGTAGTTCTAGGATGCTTTTTCACCTTTCTCAGAATCATTGACACCCCACGAGGTGAGATCTTGCGTGGAGCCCCAGAGCGAGGACGATTGATGGTCATTTTGTGCTCCTTCCATTTTCGAACAATCGCACCAACAGTTGTCACCTTCTCTCCCAGCTTCTTGCTAATGGTTTTGTAGCCCATTCCAGCCTTGTGCAGGTCTACAATTTTGTCTCTGACATCCTTGGACAGCTCTTTGGTCTTTCCCATGTTGGAGAGTTTGGAGTCTGCTTGATTGATTGATTCTGTGAACAGGTGTCTTTTATACAGGTGACTAGTTAAGACAGGTGTCCTTAATGAGGTTGACTAATTGAGTAGAAGTGTCTAACCACTCTGTGGGAGCCAGAACTCTTAATGGTTGGTAGGGGTTCAAAAACTTATTTCACTCAATGAAATGCAAATCAGTTGCTATCTTTTATTTAAAGTTATTTTTTCGATTTTCCTTTTGATGTGCTATCTGCCACTGTTAAAATAAACCTACCATTGAAATGATACTGTTCTGAGACTTTTCATTTCTTTGTCATTGGACAAACTTACAAAATCAGTGAGGGGTCAAATAATTATTTCCTCCACTGTATGCCAAAAGTCTTATTCCACAAACAACTCAGCACATGAGTTGCTCAGAGATGTGTAACATGTTTTAGGATATAAAAGGGCATGATAAACTTTTGGTGAAAAATAAATGCTAATGTACTGACAGATTAACAGGAATCTAGCATAGAGAGATGATTAACAGGATGATGCGAGTTGATGTGGTCAACTACATTAAGGTACTGGCTGAGAGCAATAGCATTAGATGTTCCAATAAGCTCTAAATTAATTTAACCACACTGCTATATATATATATAGCAATTAACATATAATTCCATATATATTTTCTGCAGGAAGACAGAGATCACTGTTTGACTCGGCTAATTTAAAGTGAGCCTTACACCTGAAATGTGTGCACTATTATGTACCATTTAAAAGGACAGTATACCTCTTTGTTGAGCATGAGTTCAATAAACAGGGATTGTGCTAAACATATTTTTTACTTATTGTATTAATCATGAAAACTCTATGGTTTTGGTTATTTCTTGAGCTAATCAGGAAAACTCAAGCTACTCTATTGTTAGTCCTTGTGAGGTAGCTAATTAGAAGTACACATTTAAGCAAAAGTCCATTAAGCAGGGGGATTATCCAAACAAGTTTATCAAATGTACACTCTCACTCCACTGGATAAATTATCATAAAAATTGTAGAAGCAAGAAAATACATGCAGTAACAAGCCAATTATATAAATGTTTATATTTCTGTTTTTTGTTTTTTTTTGTTTTTACACTAAAGGGTCTGTGTAGACACAGAAATGGGTAAACAATCTATAAAAAGTATATGACTTGGCCAAGCAGAAAAAATTTGCTCCTGCTAATAAATTTTACCTGCTGCATAAGGAACACTAGCTAAGCCAACAGCGAAAAGCAATAAAATAGCAAATTCAATGCGGGTGTTATGAGATCTGGTGCAATCAAGGCAAAGCGCCCACATTACCAATTACAAGTTCTCAGTCTGAAGCAAGGACCTCCTCTAGGTTTTATAATTAAAGGAGGCAATAAAAAGCACATAGCCACAAGACTGAATAAACAATAGTACTGAGCTATGGTAAAGAGCAGGTAGCAGTCTGAGGCTCAAACATACTTATACCTGTCTCAGAAACATTCCCAAATTTACTTTCACAGATGGCAGGGCAGGCTGCAAAGTGCAAAATTACAGGCCTCAGCCAAAAGGTGATAAGGACAGGGCTGTGTTGTGCCCACCAGTGCAGAAATCAGAAATACTCCCATACAAAAGTGCTTACTAAATATACACTAAGGGGCATGACTGCCTGTCCAGGGCGTAAACAAATTAGCCTCACAGTGTTTTCTAAAATCACACTTTATTTAGGCAATATATATATATATATATATATATATTATGTAGCACCTTACTGAAAATGGTTATTAAAGGGACAGTAACACCAAAAAATGAAAGTGTATAAAAGTAATTACTATATAATGTAATGCTGTCCTGTACTGGTACAACTGGTGTGTTTGCCTCAGAAAGACTACTATAGTTTATATAAATGAAGCTTCTGTGTAGCCACGGGGGCAGCCATTTACAGGAGAAAAGGCACAGGTTACTTTGCAGATAACAGATAAAACCCCATTATATTCTACAAAGCTTATCTGTTATCTGCTATGTGCCTGTGCCTTTTCTCCTTTTTCCCAGCTTCGATGGCTGCCCCCGTGTTGACATAGCAGCTTATTTATATCAACTATAGTAGTGTTTCTGTTGCAAACTTACCAGTTTTACCAGCGCAGGGCAACTGTACATTATATTTTAATTACTTTAAAACACTTTCATTTTTTGGTGTTACTGTTCCTTTAAGGATTGTTTCCTTTACTGGAGCTATTGCCTATTTTTGCAGCCGTGACAAGTAGCTGCTACTATTAGCTCCATGTGTCTTCACACTTACAAATGAATAATGGGCATGTCCTGTTGTCCTTTCTATAATAATGCAGTAGGATGTAAACAGATAATCACCTACTTACAGAAAATTTTCAATTTACTGCTTAATGTCTGCCATAACATGGGATTAACTGACATGTTATAATGCCTAAAGATATGTTTGTCAACTCTCTTGCACGATCTGAGAAAGAAAAAATGAGAATGGCTGGCTGGCTGGCTGCTGCTAGCAAGGGCAATGTTTATTTAGTACAAAGGACAACTATTAAAGACATTTCCCTTAAATTTCATGTTGTGTATAATGCAATAAAAAAAATTTTATTCTTGAATCTATATTAAACCTTTAAAGGAGACATATATCTTGGTTTTTCAATTAGTCGAATATGATTATACATGTGAAAAAAAGCTGAAGTGCAGTTGTTAGCATAATTGGAATGGAGTTTTCTCCAAAATTAGTTAAAAAAAAAATGTGCAGGGCAGTTCTAATACATGCCATTGGATAACAAGAAGAAGGCATGATCCTCCATGTGAGCAGGTGGCTCTCCATCTGGCACACAACTACAACTGCTTCTATTTAAAGCTGGTTAGTTGTTCTCTGACAGCTGGAAGGCCACCTAGTTATAAAAAGTGCAACAGGAGGTCACCCTCTACCGGTTGCTTTTAAATCACAATTTGCTTTATCTTCTAGGGATAAAGGGAGTCATTGCTAGTAGCAGGAGGGCCACACCACAGGATCCAATATGAGTGGTTTAATGGAGACAAATGAAATAGCTGGGAATGAGATGTATACGGTTATGACCACTTCCTGTGGAAGAATGCAAGAACTTCATTTAAGTCTTTACACAAAGCTTGAAGGATCTCTCTGCAACTCTATAAAAATACATACATAAATTACATAAAACAGCTCATATGTAAAACCCTGCTTTATGTAAATAAATAATTTTCATAAAAACATACTTTTTTTTTTTTTTTAAAGTAGTATGTGCCACTGGGTAATCATAAAGGGAAAATTGCCATTTTAAGTACAAAGGGCCGCCCACTTGGATCATACGACTCGCACACATGCAAACCAAGGGCACACAAACATGTTGGATCACATCAGTCAATTAATGGAAGTTCTGTCTTTTCCTCCCACAATGCTTCTGTTACAATTAGAGCTACAATATTTCCTGTTAGGTGATCTCCAAGGGAGCACCAGTATGGCAAGACTTAACCATATATATATATATATATATATATTCAGCTTGTAGACAGGCACTCACGTCATAGAGCAATAGCCATGCCTGGGTGCAGTCCCAAAAAGTATAGGAATAGTAGCAAATGGAAATGTCCCGCACTAACAGGTCTTATGTGAAGCAAAAGGTGTTTATTAAATCAACATCTAACATTAGATGTTGATATATATATATATATATATATATATATATATATTCCAGAGTAGTAAGATTCTTTAATAGGCCACATAATATGATACACACTATCTGCTGGTTAAGTACTCATTCTGAGGTATAGTATTCGTTTAAATGCTTTGTCAGGGCAAATAAATGCAATGTAGTTGAAATGCTATGGATATATCTATATATCTACAAATGGCAGTTACAAAGAGAAATGTATATGTTCATAATTCTGTGCATACATTTCAGTGTCTATTTGTGGGAAAACATGCATCCTTCAGAAAAACAACTTAAGGAAACAATTACAGATTTAGATGCATCAAAAGATGTAAGTTTTAGGCCTCTGAAATTCTGTTGTTAGTGGCCCTAAAAGCTTTTCACGCTACATGTTCTGCCACTGCTTGCTAAATGAAGCCTTCTCTGTGTTTCAGATTTGAAACAAACAGTGGGAAATGGAGATGAAAAACACAGCTGGTGTTTTCTTCTTACTTTCAAAATATAAGTAAAGCTTGCATTGCTCAGAGAGCACAAGGACACAGCCCTCAATGCATTTATCAATCCTTTTAAACTAAGGCAAACATTTCAGTCCGATAGGATCCTGAGCAGAAAACTTTAAAGATTCCATGATGGTAGTAGCATTATTTGTGTGCCTGCCGGGATACTCTGGATCGATAAAAACAAAAGAAGATCCAGGGAACTACACAATATTTCTGTAGCTTTTAAGTACCCCTTGGTAAACCTGAACAAAGCACAGAAGAAGCAGAGAAACCAGCAAATCAGCACACTCATTGTCTCAATGACAGCTTTATATGGTCCAATCTTCTAACTTTCAAACTAAGCTGAAAAATACATCTACGTATTCATGGTATGACCCCTCTTATGAGAAATATAACTCTTCTTCGGCAGTTGTCAGCCCCCATAAAGGGGTGGGAAGTGTGAGGCGTAACAAACAATAATGGGCTTATTATATTGTACTACAAATTGGCTGTGACATTCTGATGAAATAATTACAGCTACAGACACAATTGGCTGGCAAAACTCATTTTTCAGTGCCAGGGATGAGAGAAAAAAAATAATTACTGCTTCTGAAGAATTATTTAAGACAGGGAGATACTTAAGGTTTTCACATTCAAGAATAAATGACCGAGGGATGAAAAGCAGTATAGGCCCTTGCAATGTAGTAAACCAGTGTGTGCAAGACACTATTTTAACCTCTCGTTTTAAGTATATTTGGATCCTTTGTTATTCCAATGACAATTTAAGACACTTTACCACAGACATACACTAAAACAGAAACTGTGCCAGCATTGAATGCACAAATATACATACAAACATGCTCATACTATGCACATTACTGACCAATGTATGTGCAGAAATGTTTTGACCTTTCCATATTAATAATGGATGGATTATGAATAAAATTGTATTCACTATGTTTTGTAAAAGATGTTCTAATTGATGAATAAGCTGTATTTTGTAATTGGATATTTAACTGTGCACTCTGATTGGTGCTTTTATCTTTAAATATTGTGTGGTTTTAAACATTTTTTACCCTATGATTAAGTGCCCTCTTTTTTTGTCATGAAGGTTGCAATATACTGAGCATAATCTGACATTTTTCAGTAAAAGACAAGCACAGAATGTACTTTTTTTTCCTAGATAATAGATTATCAATATAAATAGGATTTATTATATATAACTGCAACTCATTTAATATATCTGACACCATTTTAAAACCTCTTTCATAAACAATTTACCAAAAATACCAACCAACCAACTCAGAATGTATTTGCTACTCAAACCCTGTGTGAGATTATATAGAGCTTTATTTTCTGTTTTACAAATCTCTTTTTCCGGGTTCTGCATCATTTATCTGAGTGGTCAGTGACAATTACTTTACTAATATAACAGATAAGTGGGATTAGAAGGAACAAGTTTGAAGGCCATCAGTCTTATCACAAAGGAGATTACATAGGGATTATAAGAACATTCAAAACCATCTGGGTATTTCAGAGAGATAAACATTTGTGGGCACTCATGTAAAGGAGCCACATCAGTGCAGACAGGCTGCTGATGAATGGTTTCTAGGTTTCAGGGAAACAATATTCCATTAACTATTTTTATTAAAATGATTAAAACAACATTGTTAGTTTTTTCTAAAAGTGCAGATGTCTGATTCATCCCCAATAAAGAATAATACTTGCTATACATTATTATAACATACATTCGTCCACAGTAGGAGAGATTTCATAGTTTGTAAATTATTTGCCTTCTTTTAACTTTTTGCAGCTTTTAAATGGGGGTCAATGACCCTGGCAGCCAAAAACCTATTGCTCTGTGAGGCTACAGTTTTATTGTTACTTTATATTAATTATTTTTCTATTCAGTCCCTCTCCTATTCATATATTAGTCTTTCATAGAAACCACTCCCTGGTTGCTAAGGTAATTTGGATCCTAGCAACCAAATAGCTAATGAAACTCCAAGCTGGAGAGCTGCCAAACAAAAACTAAAATAATTAGACAACTAAAAACAATAAAAAATGAAGACCAATTGCAAATTGTCTCAGTACATTACTGTCTACATCATATTAAAAGTTAACTCAAAGGTGGACAACCCCTTTGAGTAAGCCACTTTAGACTAATGTCATTTAATACTATGTACTTGGAGTACTGGGGTACTGGTAGAGGCTATGGTGCTGGGTTCTAATTTTTAAGTGGTTTTATGAAGCTTTTGTCTGTTTAAAGGCTTTTTGTAACCAATAAAATTGTTATTATGCCTAGCTGTGGCTCTTTATATAAGAAATATTCTATTATTTTCACAAGGAGTTATATTATTTTCATATGAGCCCCCCACCTTAAATACACAAATAGGCTGCAAATGAACATTGTTAAAGGTGTGGCAGTATAGGGATTCGCTTTCATGTTATGTATAAGATAGATCAGTGACAAACAAGATGGCTTACAATCAAAAATGCATATGCAGTGCATATGTGCAGTTACTCGATGTTCACACAGTGTAAAATTAATCGTTATATTTCAGTGTAAAACTTGCCATACACCTCACCTCACAAATGAGTGGATCTTTCCCCGAAATGGCCACCTTAAAGTGGGCTATATCGGATAACATCAATGGGATTCAGGCCATGGGGGCAAAGGCCACATCAATGAGCTCCTTGCCATGACATAATTTTTAAACCTGCCCGATCAACATCTTGGATGAGTTTTGTCCAGATATCAGTCAGGCAGGTCTGTATAAAGGCCCTATACATTGGGCGATAAGTTGCGGAATCTGTCCGTGTATGGCCACCTTAAAGGAACAGTAACACCAAAAAATGAAAGTGTATAAAAGACATAAAATATAATGTGCTGCTGCCCTGCACTGGTAAAAGTTGTGTGTTTACTTCAGAAAGTCTACTATAATTTATATAAATAAGCTGCTATGTAGCTATGGAGGCAGCCATTCAAAGGAGAAAAGGCACAGGCACATAGCAGTTAACAGATTATTATCACTATTGAATTCTACAGAACTTATCTGTTATCTGCTATGTAACCTGTGCCTTTTCTCCTTTTTTCCAGCTTGCATGGCTGCCCCCTTGGCTACACAGCAGCTTATTATATCAATTATAGTAGTGTTATTGTAGCAAACACACCAGTTTTACCAGTGCAGGGCAACAGTGCATTATATTTTCATTACTTTAAAGCTTTCATTTTTTGGTGTTACTGTTCCTTTAGGGCTCTGGCACATGGGGAGATTAGTCGCCCGCGACTAATCTCCCCGAGTTGCCATCACCTGCCATCCCACCGGCGAAAATGTAAGGCTTTTTCGGCGATTTCCCAAAATCGCGCCGCCGTGTGTGCCATCCCACCAGCGACTTACATTTTCGCCGGTGGGATGGCAGGTTATGGCAACTCGGTGAGATTAGTCGCCAGCGAACAGGGAGTTTTGTCGCGGGCGACTAATCTCCCCCGTGTGCCAGAGCCCTTAAGACCAGTAGATTAACCTTGACAGCTGAGCAAACAAATTAAAAGGAGCTGATAAATGCAATGACCTGATGATACAGGCCTTTCAAAAGTCTTCAGATTAGTGGGGTCACAAATGTAAAAATCTGCCAATGACAACATACACAGGGTGATGCCATCTAAACAAAGGCATATGAGATAGTTTTCAATGATGACTGACAAAATTAAATAACCATGTACCATTAACTTAAAGGGACAGTATACGCCTAAAAACTAGATGTATAAAATAGCATTCAAAAACAATACAGGTATGGAATTAGTTATCTGGAAACCCGTTATCCAGAAAGTTCCAAATTATGGGAAGGCTCCTATAGACTCCATTATAAGCAAATAATTCTAATTTTTAAAAATGATTTCCTTTTTCTCTGTAATAGCAAAAACAAGCAAAAACTTGATCCTAACTAAGATATAATTATCTTAGTTAGGATCTTGCTTTTATCAAAAGCAAGATATCGTTCAACTATCTATATATGTAGAAAATCCAAAAGAGTAAACACAGTCTCTGCTCTGTGAGAGGCAGCGTAAGAGATGTAAGGACACATATGCAGGAAATAATCAGACATACAAAATGAAACTTAATAAAATTTACTAAATCTCAAGAAACACTTGCCATAAACTAAAAAAAAGATGTATAGATTAAAGCAAATTTAAAAAAATACATACCTTCCTGAGGTATCTTTAAGTATGGCAAGAGCATCTGGGTATCCATCCATATTGTAATCGCCAATGTGAAGTGTAATTGGTATTGACAGAGACTTATAAGCTGAAGGGACAAAACCCCAAACTGTGTTCATATTGCTGAAATTTTGCAGTACCGGAACCCACTGGAAAAAGAACAGTAATATAATTGTATGGAATCTATCGTGAAAATATGTAAACATGCACAAACACACACACACACACACACACACTCACATAATAGGTGGCAAACCCCACACTGCTGACATCATACCATTCTCCCACACTAAATACATCATATTATTGTCAATCACGAGAGTACACCCACAGTGAATATTAATGAACTCAGATTGAATAAACTGGTTTGTATCAGTCAGGTTAGACATACATCAAACTGGCTGGTCATATGGACTGATGCAAAAATCAATAAAAATATATAAGGAGAACACAAAAAAAAAAAACAAACTGTAACAAATAAAATAAATTTGATTGGATCGCCTACTTCAGTTTTGCCAATAGACTTCACTACAGTTTTTATGTGATAAACAGCGAGATAAGTTTTTCTCATTAAATTGCATCGGCTTCATGGGACATACTATATGTCAGATACTTCATATTTTGGCATCACAGAGTTAGACAGCAGTGTAATAAGAAGTTGGTTCCCCTGATGGGAAAGGTTTCCAAGAACATACTGCTGAATTATATAATGACAACATAAAGGACACTGCAGATGCTAGGACATTACAAATGGTACCGTATGACTGCTCCTACTAGTATAATATTGTGAAGAATAATGCAATGACTGAATTACTGAATTTATTGTCTGCTGAAGATACTTCTGCATACTATAGCATACTGTCACTTTTTAAAGAATTTGCTTATTTGCATTAGCAGCTGCAACTACACTAACAATAATGTAACATATTTTGATGACTAGTATCTAAGATAAACTAGCTCCAAAATTACCTTTGTGGAAAAAAGTCATTACATGACAAAAAAAAGTTTAAGAATGGATTAAAAGTGTGTTCACAGTCAGCAAATAACTTGTTAAATGCTGAGAAATTGCAGTCCTACAAATCATTTGAACAATGAGGGAAAACAGCAGCTATTGTCTGAAGGCTCTTAACACAAAGGTCTTGCCACCAAATCTTTACAGAGCAAGTAAAAGAAATCTGCTTTTGTACTATGAGAGAACATTTACAGAAAGAAATCTGCTTTTGTACTACAAGAGAACAATTTAAAGAACAATTCTGCGCCCTGAAGAAATCCAATTCTGAAACACTCAATTCCTTTGAGTACTTATTTCACAAATGTTTAATACTCACTGTTAACTTTTTGCCTGAATGAAAGGTGAGGAACACTGAATAAATATTTAAGTCTGGGTAAAAGGATCCTCATAGCCAGTGCCAAAAATATGTGGTACTTACATAACAATTTTACTGCTGGCTGTTAACTTTTGGAGAATAACCAAAGCAATATTCTGCATTTGTGTGGAATAAAAGTTATACTACCCACTGAACTGAATGCTGAAGATTTAGACATGGGTAGGAAACAGCATTGCAGCTATGCAGCAGTTTGAGTTCTGGTCTGTAATATACATATAATACACAGAAGCCATAAATATCCAATATCCTGTAAATTATATCCTTATAAACAGAGCTTATTGATCTCATGAGTTATAATAGGTGCTTAGTGGTGTAATGTATGTCACACAACTCACTGAAACTTGTGCAGAATAATAATGAATCCCCTGTTGTGAAATATGAGGATATTAGAGGTCACCTTCGGCCACATGCTTTATATGGTCATGAAACTCCTCAGTGACTTATCATATACCTATATTTTACAAGGCGGGGGGGTACATCATTCACTAAATTATAGTATACAGGTATAGAATCTATTATCCAGAATGCTTAGGATTTCAGGATAAGCTATCGTACCATAAGATATATATTATATATATATACACAAAATATATATATATATATATATATATACACACACACACACGAACACACGATACACAAATTACAACATTAAGCATATTCACGTTGTTTATATAATTCTTTATTTTTCATTGATTTCCTTTTCCTCTGTAATAATAGTATTTTAGCAACCTTAAATAATGGTGCTCTACATATTACAGAGAACCTAAGGGCCCAAGCAATGTGCATAGTTTATAATTGTTTAGCTTTAATGAATTCAACATTAAACTCAACAATTCTCAACAACAAACTCATTTATTAATTCATTGTAAGCCCCACACTTGGTTTAATTTGGTGAATAATGTATCCCCCATTTGTAAAATATAAGGATATTAGAAGCCACTGAGGAGTCCTATGACATATAAAGGCAAAGGGCCAAATTGCAAATTTTGGAACAAAAGGTACATTATTTACTAAAATACATAAGTTTCAGTGAATCATGTGACACAAATTACATTATTAAAGGAGAAGGAAAGTCATTTTGGCATTTTACTGCCAATCGATTATCCACATTAGTGCCACCTAGAATGCTATATTTATTCTGCAGAAAGCTTTACCATACTTGAGTAAATAGCCCTAGAAGCTCTCTTAGTTTAGATAGCAGCTGCCATTTTAGCTAGGTCTTCTGTAGCTTCCTGCTGCAGCTCTAGCTGTTGGAAGTATAGATCACATATTCTAATGGGAGAGGGAGTGAATTCTTATGGGGGGGGGGGAGAGAGCTCTGCAGACTGTGAGCCCTGGGAATGAAGTCTGATACAGAAGAACATGTGTACAAAAAAGGAGACAAGAAATCATGTGTTTCTTTTGATAGAGGAATCAGGGCAGCTTTTCTGTGAGTGCTTATGGCTGCATTTACATAGACCTTTCTGATGAAGCTTACTTTGTTTAGCACCAATTATTTCTAATGACATCACTAAGCAGCAGGATATTTACAAAATATTTATGGCTCTTTTATAGAATACTATTATAAAGTGATGCAAAACACACATAAATCATGAAAATGCTCAGTGAAATTTCAGTCAGGACTATTAGAAATCCAGGCCCACATCATAGGGGCAGTATGCAGTTTTTATTGTTAGGTGTTTTCCCGCTTTAAATCTACCTGAGGGTTAGACACAGATGCCTAAACAGATCACTTCAGATTACCAAGGACAAGAAGACTGGGAAAGAAGACTGGGAAAGAAGACTAGAGCTATTTTAGCAGAAAATTTTTCCAGCATATAAAAGGTTAAGTAATAAAGCAGAGCTTAATTGCTTGCATATTTAAATTATTACTGGCTAAACCTTTGCCAATATGATAGCAATAATTTCTACGATAATTTCATACTTAAAGCAATCACTGTAACATTATGAAAAATAGCCTATTAATACATTCATTTAACTAATATGAAATAAGGCAGAAAGAAAGGCAGGCAAGTATCTAAAATGCTCATTTTATTGAAGCCGCCATAAAAGACAGATTCTATGATATGTCCAATGTTCTAATTATATAAGACCCGTGTCTCAGAACCTATGCAGGAAATAAAAATAAGAATATATATGGAACACTGTCTTAGGAAAACATTTTTTTTTTTTTTAAACACATGAGTTAATAGAGTAAGATAGCAGCTCCTAGTAGATATCAGAATAGCACTCACTAGTAAGAAATCCAAGCTTGGGAGTAGGAAAAACAATAGGTTACCTGAAAGCAGTTCTAATGTGTAGCGCTGGCTCTTTCTGAAAGCTCAGACTCTGGCACAATGCACTGAGATTGCTGCCTACACACCAATATTACAACTAAAAACATAAATACATTTGCTGGTTCAAGAATAAAAGTTTAAATGGTAGAGTGAATTATTTGCAATGTAAACAGTGTAATTTAGAAATAAAAAGTACACCATAAAAATCATGACAGCATCCCTTTAATGTAAACATACACAACTATGAATTACAGCCTTCAATGGCAAAACTTGCCATTGTCTTTTGTTTTAAAAGTAATCCCCTAACAATACCCAAGCAATTTCTATTTTATACACATGTACATTGTATTTTTACAATGTACAATGTTGCCTGGCAAATAAAACAGTGATACAAATGTACAATTAAATAATGCCACACTTTTTAAACTTAGCCATTATTGCATAAAAACAGCAATTTTAATATTGCTTTTGAGACTAGAAGATCTTTATAAAACTGCAAAAATCCAAAAATAGGAAAAAAAAAGCTCCAGCAGATTAACTGCAAAACATTTATTATGGGTAGTGGTAACACGACATGTTTCGGGTTAATACCCTTTATCAAGTTGGTACACTTGATAAAGGGTATTAACCCGAAACATGTCGTGTTACCACTACCCATAATAAATGTTTTGCAGTTAATCTGCTGGAGCTTTTTTTTTCCTATTTTTGGATTTTTGCAGTTGTATTTGGTTGCAGCACAGAGCAACAACTAGGAGCTAAAGCATTTTTCGTAAGTACTTTATACAAAGTTCACCAATAATTTTTCATTTTTGAAAGATCTTTATAAAGTTTATAGATTAGCCTTTTGCCACGCACAGGCAAGTTCAAATTGCATAACCCCCACATTTGCACTCCCACCTCACCTGATCTGTTCCATGTTTTAAAAGGTAAATTGCACTTTTTAAGCAGTTGTCATCTTCACAGGCAGGCAAAAGCTGATCCTGCTTACCATCTCCATCTGGTAAGAAAGACAGTATATTCATTAGCTTATCACAATAAAGGTTTCAGGATTTGAGGCTGTCACATATGCAAGCCTTTGATCAATCAGAGAAATCAATCAGAGAAACATATGAAAAACAAAAACAGGTTCCCCATAAACAGTTACTTCCTATTTTCTATTTGTTGGCACTCCCCAGCGAATTGGGCTTTCCTTGTCATTTAAGCAACAGTTGCAGAAGAAAGACAATCAAATATGTTAACCATACTTAACTTTGTGTTTATATATAGATGTATGGGACCTAATATCAACCAAACCAGCTTGGAACCTGAGGTTTTCCAGATAAGGAGTCTATAATTTGGATCAACATACTGTGGGAAGATTAACTTTTGTAATGGTAAGTAATCAGGGTACTTATCTTCATATGGCATCAAAAACATTACTCACAGTTAAGAGATAACTGTTCCCTGCCAGTAAGGCTACACAGTCTTTCTTCATGTCAGCTTCCCTGCTACACTTTCTTCAAATGACTGCCTCTCACCAGGCACAGGTCCCTCGGCAATTGCTTTCTCTCTCAAGCTCAGGCACTTTATATCTTTGTCAGACACTTTCTGTGTCTCAGGCTTACCAGGCTCCTTCTCACACATTAGGAACAAGCAGGACCCTGTTTCTCCTCCAGACATACAGGAGAGCCATGGGTGTGACTGCACACACCTTTTAGGCTGATGCCACACGTGGCGTTTTTACGCTGCGTATTTTCTAATTCTCTCGGCGGCTGAAAAACGCCTGATATCATCATCCATAGAAATAACTTGAAAAGACGCGAAGCAAACCACACAAAGCATAAATACGCTAGAAAACGCCTTAGCACGGATTTTTCAAGCGTAGGCTGAAATACGCCAGTACTTGCAATGCAAGCTATTCCTATGTATACGCAAAGGCAGCTGCCAGACCTAGCAGAAATACGCAGCGTTTTTTGCTATTTCACACAATTAGCACCATGGCAACGGGATTTGCTTACGTCACCAGTTCTAGGCTGAAAAACGCCATGTGTGGCTTGTGCGGCGTTTTTAGGCTGAGAAAAAACGCAGCGTAAAAACGCCACGTGTGGCATCAGCCTTACATTTACAGGCAGCAACTCTCTCAGCTGCCACTTAATTTCCTGACTGAGAGGAATAATTAATCCTATCTGCACTAGGTATCCCTCTGCAGTCCACATTATGCACCTCAGATGCACACTTTCCTGCACATTTTAGATAAGACAGATGTGTTTTCTAACCACACTGTCACAATACCTTAAATCTATTAACAAATCATTTAATCAGGGGTACAACGTCAAATAGTCTCATTTCCTGGCCTGCTGTAAACCAAACTTCTAATACCCTTATACCCCTAGGTCATAGAAGGCAGTTTTGCTAGACCCTGGTGCCCACTAATCGTTGCGTCCTAGGCAGCTGCCTCTTCTGCCTACCCCTAGTTCTGGCCCTGAAATATTATATATATATATCTCAATATCCTGAAGGTTAACAACAGCTTTCAGCATCCCAATTGCAGACGAATGCTGTGGGAAGATCTGATAGCCGAGGTTGCACTTAGTTTAAGAATTACAGGTGTAATCCCTAAATTATTTAATTATCCCTCCACCTCAGATTGGGGTCCCAGCATTTTTTTGAACTGCTAAAGGCCCCATTATCTCAACCTTTAGCCCTGCATGTACCAGCTCTGAAATGTATTTCAGTGTTCCTGTTCCCCAATAGGAATCTACCTATCAGTCTCTTTCAAAAAGGACCCAAGCAGCTAATGCAATTCTCTGGCTCTGCTGCTTCAGCAAATTCTACATATAATGTAGGAGTACAGTTGTCAGCTGAATTGTAAGGGTGTCATCAAGATTTGTGCATTTCTCGTCTGACAGCCAAGAGGCAGTCTTTTTTGTTCATATATTCCCCCAGAGCTCTAGTAAATGATCTCAGTCAAATAGTTCTGCAAGCACAATTCTTTCTTTTATGTCTTGCTAGGTTGTAATAAGGTGTGTTTCTGTTCTGAAGGAATGCTCTCACAATGAAATCCAATATCCACGTTAAGGTTGTATAAGGTTGCCAGCATCTTCAGTGAAAAAAGAGGCATGTACTATACACCAAAACCATTATTTATAAATGTATAATAATAATAATAATAATAATAATAAGTGGACATTTTAACAGTTCAAAATGAGGAAAATTTCCTGTTAGGAAACACGTTTAGAAACATATTCACTTAGCAAAAATCGATTGTTCCAATTGAACTCTTCCCAGATGACAGACATGGAACCTCCACTCCGTAGAAAGGGGTTACTGATTCCCTCCTTCCTTGAATGCAGAGATTGGCAGTGGCTACAAAACTTTAGCAAGTAGATTCAGAGCTTTATGTGCTTCTGTGCATGCCTGGTGCCTATGTTGCTAAATAGCATTAATTGACTGGCAGCCAATCGAATTAATACTATACAAATTAACAAGAGCAGCCAGGGTATGCACAGTAGGGCTTAAAGCAGGGGTGGGCAAACTACGGCCCGCGGGCCACATCCGGCCCGTTGGCCTTTTTAATCCGGCCCGCCGACTCCGGGTCCCTTTAAATAATTTCTGGGCCCTGATTGGTTGCGCTTCGTGCGTGCTCGTGATGTCAATACGCAGGGGGCGCAACCATAAAAAAGGATGCAGGGAGCCGGGGAACAGACGCAGCGGAACGATGTAGGGAGCTGCAGGTCGGAGAGGTGGAGGATGCTGGTGGAGGGGGAGCTGGTGGGAGGACGTTGGCCCGGCCTGGCCCGCCTGTGAGTAAATGTGGCCCCCGAGCCAAAAACTTTGCCCACCCCTGGCTTAAGGGAACAGACATGAGCAGATGTCTAACATAATAGCCAGATCATAACAGCCCACTCCTGCCTTTATAGATAACATTTTGGCTACTGAAAGCGTTTTTTTTATTTTGCGCAGTCTATTTTACCCATTTTAATTTTTACACTGAACTGTTGCAACTGCTGCTAATCTTTGCAACACAGCTTACGCTGGAATAGGGTAAGTGAAAATTTTGGTTCTGAATGAAATGAAAACTACTCATTTTTGGTAATTAATTGGTTATTATATATATAATTTTTCCGGCCGAACCCCTGAATCCATCCCAAGGGATTTGGTCGAATACCGAACCGAATCACACGAACATTTAAAGGTGGCCACACACGTGGCGATTTTAGATCCATCGGTCACACGAAAGATCGTACAACCCGCCACTAACCGTTCAGGGCTGAAACGGCAGATAAGAAGGTAGAAACAATAGGATTTCTACCTCCTTCTGCCAATTTAGCCCCGAAGACAGATTTTGCTCAGGCGCCTTCTATGGCCGACCCGATCGGCGAGCCGACCGATATCAGCAGCATCCTGAGATATCGGTCGACTCACCGACTTGCCATACACGCACCGAATATCGTGTGCGTGTATGGCCAGCTTAACCCTTCTAAATCCTAATTAACATATGCTAATTTATGCTAATTAGGATTCGGTTTGGCCAGGAACATGGATTTGGCTGAATCCGAACCCTGACGAAAAAAGCTGAAGACTGGATTCGATGCATCCCTAGTTTTTAGTAGCCTTAAGGTATGGTGAGGCAAAATAAAGAAAAAGTCTTATCTGGAAAAAGCCAATGGGCAGAGATCCCCTACCAACACTGATTAGAACCTGAAATATAAAGCAGTGTCAAAATTTAACTGAACAATATGCATATTTTGATTAGACATGCATGACCAAACTTATATGCCTGTTTGTCCATATGGATCCTCATGTGTGCAAATAAAGAACAAGGTATAATGCAAAGTCACCATGGTACAAAGGTTAGAAAAAAAAAAAAGTGACAGGTCTCATTTTTATTTAGTTTGCACTCAATTTTTAAATCATGATTATCAAGCTTAAAGCTTTCCAGCTGCAAATTAGACTTTTGAGGGTTCATAGCCAGCCAGTGAAGTTTAAAATACCTGGAAGGGCAAAAATTTTGATACGACTGATTAGGAATAGATCATCAATCAGCTTAACAGAGAAACAGATTTTTTGTTAGAGTGATCTGTAAGAAAAATTGCTGCTAAATATTCAGCATTTAATATCTGCACCTGTGGGCTTTATAATTGCTTTAAGGATTTTCAAGTCTGCAGTAAGGATTTGAAGATATTTGTCGTACATACTGATGAAGATAATTGTGAATATTATTAAAGATTCCGTATGAATAAATTCATATTTTAGCATATAAATTGTTGGCTTAAATATATATTTTTTTCTATTATACCTCATGCTTTTTGGGCATTCTTTACTGGCAAACAGTGGTAATCTCTGTAGAATACATTAAAATTATACCTCTGTATATATCTTTCTATCTATCTATATACACGAAGGGGGTTGTGAGAGTACTACATAAGCTAATTAAAATCTTCGTAAAGTACAATGGAAGCGCAACTGATCTGGCCAATTTTAATACAAACAAAAAAGAAGGGTTGAAGCACATTCACTGGCCCACTGTTTTATTAATAATTTAAACTGTGCAAGAAAATACATTTTTAAATTCTATAAGCTGTTCTACAGTATAGGCTAGCAAATGCCTGCATAAATACATTTATTGGGAAAAGTGCCTGCTGACCAAAGCACTGGTTTGCACGCTGGCCCTCCTCCAATGTAGCTTTTATATAGGAAAGATCTCAATTACCAACTCCCATTAATTGCATAAGACCACGATTAAAGGGATGGTTATGGCGGTTCTGCAACTGCAGTTCCAATAGAAACTGAACATAAAGGCAAATTTTACAAATTCTCTAGGACATCAAGGTAAAAAACACTCCAGTGTTCTGTAAAACATCATTCTAATTTAGTTAGTAACCCCGAATGGACCATTTTGCAAACATATTCTGGAACAAGATTTTTACTGCATGAACCCACAGAGAATGCAATAACCTTTACACACTAATAATATCCCTTTATAAACTAATGGCCAATGCCTAAACAGACTTCTACACTGCAAATTGATGTTTAGTATCTATGCTAGCAAATATATTATTCTTCTGTAACAAGATTACCATGAATTCCTTTGCCATGATTAAGGCTTATGCCAAAGAAAACTCTCACAATGCAAAACTATGCTTAGTATAGGCAGATATCTATATTGGCATGCAATTATAGCCCCTTTAAAATTTCAGCAGAGGTGTGCAGACAATACAATGTGATGTCTATTTTAGGGATATAATTGCAGTTTTAGTTTAGTTTTAGTTACATAGTTACATAGTTACATAGGGTTGAAAAAAGACCAGTGTCCATCAAGTTCAACCCATCCAAGTAAACCCAGCACACTTAACCCACACCTACCAATCTATACACTCACATACATACACTATATATACAACCACTAGTACTAACTGTAGATATTAGTATCACAATAGCCTTGGATATTCTGATTGATCAAGAACTCATCCAGGCCCCTCTTAAAGGCATTAACAGAATCTGCCATTACCACATCACTAGGAAGGGCATTCCATAACCTCACTGCCCTCACCGTGAAAAACCACCTACGCTGCTTCAAATGGAAGCTCCTTTCCTCTAATCTAAAGGGGTGACCTCTGGTGCGCTGATTGTTTTTATGGGAAAAAAGAACATCCCCCAACTGCCTATAATCCCCTCTAATGTACTTGTACAGAGTAATCATGTCCCCTCGCAAGCGCCTCTTTTCCAGAGAGAACAACCCCAACCTCGACAGTCTCACCTCATAGTTTAAATCTTCCATCCCCTTAACCAGTTTAGTTGCACGTCTCTGCACTTTCTCCAGCTCATTAATATCCTTCTTAAGGACTGGAGCCCAAAACTGCACTGCATACTCAAGGTAAGGCCTTACCAGGGACCTATAAAGGGGCAAAATTATGTTCTCATCCCTTGAGTCAATGCCCTTTTTTATACAAGACAGCACTTTATTTGCTTTAGTAGCCACAGAATGACACTGCCTGGCATTAGACAACTTGTTATCAACAAAAACCCCTAGATCCTTCTCCATTAAGGAAACCCCCAACACACTCCCATTCAGTAGATAGTTTGCGTTTATATTATTTCTACCAAAGTGCATAACTTTGCACTTATCAACATTGAACCTCATTTTCCAGTTTGCTGCCCAGTTATCTAATTTTGTCAAATCCCTCTGCAAAGCGGCAGCATCCTGCATGGAACTTATAGTTTTGCACAATTTAGTGTCATCAGCAAAAATAGAAACAGTACTGTTTATGCCCACCTCCAGGTCATTAATAAACAAGTTAAAAAGCAAAGGCCCAAGGACTGACCCCTGCGGTACTCCACTAACCACACTGGTCCAATTAGAAAATGTTCCATTTACAACCACTCTTTGTACTCTATCCTTCAGCCAGTTCTCTATCCAATTACAAATATTATGTTCTAGGCCAATATTCCTTAATTTGATCATTAACCTTCTGTGAGGTACTGTATCAAACGCTTTAGCAAAGTCCAAGTAGATGACATCAACTGCCATTCCAGCATCAAGGTTCCTGCTCACCTCCTCATAAAAGGCGACTAAATTAGTCTGGCAAGATCTGTTACGCATAAAACCATGCTGGCACAAACTAATAGTATTGTGAACTGCAATGTATTCAAGTACCCTATCCCTTATTACCCCTTCCAAAAGTTTTCCTACTACTGATGTCAGACTAACAGGCCTATAGTTTTCAGGCTGAGAACGGGATCCCTTTTTAAATAACGGCACCACATTAGCAATCCGCCAGTCTCTTGGCACCATGCCAGACCTCAATGAATCCTGAAAAATTAAGTGAAGAGGTTTGGCAATCACAGCGCTCAGCTCATTTAATACCCTGGGATGAATCCCATCCGGCCCTGGACCTTTGTTTACCTTTACATGTTCAAGTCTCTTTTGAATTTCCTCCCGAGTGACCCATGCGCCAGTAGCTAAATTACTAGAACTGGGCATATTACAAGGGAAGCCTTCATTATCTGGCTCCTCAGATGTATAGACAGATGAAAAATAAGAGTTCAAAATTTCAGCTTTTTCCCCGTTCTCATCAACCAACTTACCCCCCCGTGATAATAAAGTTCCCACCCCTTCTTGCTTCATTTTTTTACTATTCACATAATTAAAAAATAATTTAGGATTCTTTTTACTCCTAGCTGCAATATCCCTTTCCATTTCTATTTTAGCTTGCTTGATAGCTTTTTTGCATGCTTTATTTGCTTCCTTGTACCTGATGAAAGTTTCTGCTGTCCCAACTAACTTGAATGCCCTAAAAGCACGTTTTTTCTTACCAACCTCGACCCTAACACTTTTATTCAGCCATAAAGGTTTTGCTTTGCGCTGCCTCTCCTTGCTTACAAGGGGGATATACTGTTGTGTATACCTACAAAGCAATGTTTTAAAGATGTTCCATTTTCCTTCTGTGTCTAACCCCATGAAAAGCCTTTCCCAGTTGACACATTGCAGAGATGCCCTTATACTGGCAAAGTCTGCACGTCTAAAATTGAGCGTATTAGTTACTCCCTTATAGAGCTGTCTCTGCAGCATTATCTCAAAGGAGACCATGTTGTGATCACTGTTCCCCAAATGCTCACCCACACAAATGTTAGAGATGAGTTCATTATTATTAGATATTACCAGGTCCAAAATAGCGTCATTCCTAGTGGGTTCTTGAACTGCCTGAAATAAAAAGTTGTCATTTAGCATATTTACAAACCTACTAGCTTTTTCTGACTTAGCCACCCCATTACTCCAGTCAATGTCCGGATAATTAAAGTCCCCCATAACAATAACTTGACCTAGTTTTGAAGCCTCCTCCATTTGCAACAATAGTTGGGCCTCATCCCCTTCATCTATACGGGGTGGTTTATAGCATACACCAATGATCATTTTCTTTGTGACCTTCAGCCCTACAGAAATTTCTACCCAAAGAGATTCAACGTTTTCATTGGTAATGTCTTTATTACATGGCTTTAAGTCTGACTTTACGTAAAGACAAACCCCTCCACCCTTTTTAATCTCTCTGTCCCTCCTAAAAAGTGTATAACCATTTAAATTCGCAGCCCAGTCGCATTTATCATCCCACCAGGTCTCAGTGATACCTATTAAATCATAATTTTCAATACATGCAATAGCTTGCAGCTACTTCTCCCTCTGATGTTTACATTAGCTAAGGGAGAATTAGAGCTAAGGCAATTATGAGACTGCTTTCCTTGTAACGGAAGCTCCTTATCTGATAAACTATATGCCCCCCTCACTCCTCCCCCACAACCCTTTGCTAGTCCCCCTACCCCGTCTACACTAATTTTCCCATGGAATTCTAGCTCACCCCCCCCGCCTTGTCTAGTTTAAACACTCCTCCAACCTCTTAACCATTCTCTCCCCTAGCACAGCAGACCCCCTTCCATTGAGGTGCAATCCGTCAGGGCTGTATAGATTGTACCCCAAGGAAAAGTCAGCCCAGTGCTCTAGGAACCCAAACCCTTCCTTCCTACACCAAGACTTTAGCCACGCATTTAGCTCCCTAAGCTCCCGCTGTCTCCCTAAACTTGCACGTGGCACCGGCAAAATTTCCGAAAAAATGACATTGGAGGACCTTTGCCTAATCTTAGAGCCTAGATCCCTGAACTCACTCTTTAAAGTCCCCCACCTACCGTTCATTTTGTCGTTAGTACCGATATGTACCAAGACAGCCGGGTCATGCCCAGCCCCTCCCAATAATGTGTCAACCCGATCAACCACATGCCGAACCCTGGCACCAGGAAGACAGCAAACTGTCCGTTTGAAGCGATCCGCTTGACAGATTACCCTGTCCACTTTCCTAATGATCGAATCCCCTATAACCACCATCTGTTTAGGCCTAGCTCTGCTCTCCTCCCCACCACTACTAGTGAAACTGGTCTCCCGGCTGTTAGAGAGATCAGCCTCACCTAGAACCGCCAATCCAGAGTTCACACTCCCATCTTCTTCACACAATCTGGCAAATCTGTTGGGATGCGCAAACCCTGGAGCAGCCTCCCTTTTCCTTTTCCCCACACTAGATTTTCTAACTGTCACCCAGCTTACTGCCCTATCATCCTTTTGCTGCTCCCCTCCCCCCCTACTATCTGACCCCACTAGTTCTTGTTCAGTTAACAAGAGACCCCTCTCAAGATTGTTGATTGAACGCAGTGTTGCGACGTGTTCCTCTAGGACTCTAACGCGAGCCTCTAAAGTGGCAATTCGCTCACATCCACAACAGAGGTATGCACTTTGGAACTGTTGTTCCACAACTGCATACATGTGGCAGGCTGTGCACTGTGTCAGACCTTCAATGTTGCTACAACTCATTCTCCCAGTTAAAAGAACAGTTAAACAAAAAAAAAAGGTGTAAGGACTTGTAGTAAATACCTTGTTTTACCTTGTTTTTAACTCCCTTAGTGTTTAACTCCCTGAGTTTATAACTCCACTTACAGAACCCCCACAACCACCACAAGCTCCACTAGAGTGCCTGTGGTTCTATTTATGCAGTCTGTAAAGGTGAACTAATCAAACCCCACCCTCCTCAAGCTGAGGGTAATTACAAGGGAATGTAACCTGCTGTAAGCCTATGGATCCCACAAACTTTGTAAATTAGCTCCAAAAACAACAATTACTTATGAAAAAAATTAATAAAACCCAACAGTTAAAAAAACACAATGGTTTTGATAAAGTTAGTAAAGAATACTTATCCCTTTTTAGTTGAAATGAAGCAAGTTGATTCAACCAGCCACCAGCCTGTTAGTAAGCAGCTCACTGGACTGCCTGTGGTTCTATTTATGCAGTCTGTAAAGGTGAACTAATCAAACCCCACCCTCCTCAAGCTGAGGGTAATTACAAGGGAATGTAACCTGCTGTAAGCCTATGGATCCCACAAACTTTGTAAATTAGCTCCAAAAACAACAATTACTTATGAAAAAAATAAATAAAACCCAACAGTTAAAAAAACACAATGGTTTTGATAAAGTTAGTAAAGAATACTTATCCCTTTTTAGTTGAAATGAAAGCAAGTTGATTCAACCAGCCACCAGCCTGTTAGTAGTTGGTGCTCTATTCCCTCTAGTCTCTCGCTATCATTTGCTTACATAGTTTTCTGCCAAATCACATCTCTGTAAAGCAGGGATCCCCAACCTTTCTTACTCGTGAGCCACAGTCAAATGTAAAAAGACTTGGAGAGCAACACAAGCACCTTAAAAGTTCATGGAGGAGCCAAATAAGGGCTGTAATTGGCTATTAGGGAGTCTCTATGCACACTATCAGCTTACAGGGGGCTTTATTTGGTAGTAAATCTTGTTTTTATTCAACCAACACTTGCCCCCAAGTCAGGAATTCAAAACTAACTACCTGGTTTGGGGGCACTGAGAGCAACATCCAAGGGGTTAGGGAGCAACATGTTGCCCCCGAGTCACTGGTTGGGGATCACTGCTGTAAAGTATAAATACTAGCAAATAACTAAGCAAAGGAGTCTTGGGGTAAAATTAATTCAACATTCAGGTGACAAGACAGCATTCTAAAATGTGAAATAGCAAACAAATATTTTACCCTTACTTTGGTACTGGAATTAATTTCTAGAAATCATTGATGGAATGTGGAAAAGAAGATATGGGTAGAATAACTCAACACTTTTAAAAATCTGAATGTTCTTGAGTGTAATGAGTGGACAGACTCAAAGAAATTAGAGTAGATGAGATGATTCTCCTTCATTTTTTTTTTTAAACATCACCTGCAACTTCTACAGGACTTCATCATCTAAAGCAATAAAGAGGAAGGTGTCCATAATAATATACGCTATCTATTTCTGCAGATAACCTTAGCAAAAGTATAGTCATGCTCATCAAGCTCAGATTAAAAAACAGAAAGCAAGGATGACTCTGAAATTGTTTTTCTTTTTTAAATTCATTGTTTCATAACAACTTGAGGGCAGCTATAAGGAAAGAAAAATCCAATTTTAGTTAAAACTCAATGTCCTGATGCCAGGAGTGTCTTGATGACCCATCTGCTACTTCAGTCTAGGAGACGTGCTTTGAGTCTCTGTTAGGATAACAACACCAAATTCCTACTAATACATAATAAAGCATACTTATCTATGAGCTTTCTTTCTTTTAAGGAGAGAAATAACATGGGAACAAGAATAAGAACATCATGTAAACACATAAGTTTTCCTGTTAATATGTCAGTTGCTAATGCAAGCGCACCAGCCCGAAAGAGCTGCGAGCGTGTTTCCCCTTTTTTGTTAAAGTTTGGCTTTTCACTCTAATGCGCACGCGCAAGAGGCGCAAAGACAGACAAAGGAAGAGGAGACGATTTACTGGCAGCTGGTGTGGTTTTCTCCTAACAGGAGCACCATCCCGGGGTAAAAAGTAAGCGATTAAAATCACTGGGGGGTGCCTAACATTTTGGCACCTCCCAGTGATGTAGCCTTTCCTTCTCCTTTAAGCTACTGTCACAAGGGGCATTTAATGCTCTACAAGATATTCTAACAAAAATCTGCTACTGAAATATTTGATGTCTGGTTTCTTATAATGTCTGATTTTCTTATAATCTGTATTACATTGTATCAAAACCTGACTCCAGATGACAAAATCACACGATGTTTAAACCATGGGTAACATGCAATGTTTCCCACTGTATACAGTATGGAAAGATATTCACAATGATATCAAACATTTTACCATGACAATGATGTCCTTGGGAAAATAGACAGAAATAGAAGGAATGCTATTTGCTACAAAAGTATACATACCAATTACAATATGCCACCTTTTGTATATATATAATCTATTTTAAATGTTTATTGGATATATTTTGTCAAAAAGCAATTGAATAAAATTGACCTCACCAAAATCTGCAAAAACTGACTGTCCAACTATCTTCACATCCTTTGGCTTCTGTATAATTAGTGTAGATTCTGTAAAGTTGCCTCCCTAAAACACAAAGCACAAGTCAAGAGGTCAGTTTTTCAGTAGGCGTATATAAATAAACAGCTCTAAATTTTCTTTCAAAAAGTTGGCTGAAAATAAAAACCAGACAATGCAGCAATGCAGAAATTACCCTATAAATTTGCTCCAGTACAGGGAGATCCCATGTACCCATGTCATAGACTTGATGCAGCAAAAATGGAAGCTTTGTAGCCTTTTAGCTCTGTGAGATATGCCCCATAAACCTTTAAACCCAAACTGGGCGAATATTATTGGCCAGGTGTGCCACAGCTGGTGCCAGTCAGAGTGGACTATCACCAGGCTCTCTTTGCCCAGGTTCCATCGTTCTAAAGCAATACACATTTTCCATTATTTTTATAGAAGATTTGTTTGTTTCTTAAACTAAAACTGAACTAAAAATGTTTGGTCTAAAGGCAACAGAAAAGTCCTCTAGAAAAGCTTTTTTTTTTTTTTCTTAAATCTGCTGTCGTGCTGACAAAATATATCACAGTAACTTTCTGCAACAGCTGACAGCACAGTGGGATCCCTGTTAACATACACATTAGGGCAGACTGATTGGATTAATTGGCAGTCATACTGCAAGTCCTGCAGAGCAACTGATGGTGTGAAAATCATCAACACAACTGCCATTTTTATTGGTGCAAAACCATACCAAAACAGCGGTAGGTATACCCAGTTATAAACTTTAAAGGTGTAGGTCACCTTAAAAAGAATGTATTCATAATAGATTAATGCAAAAACAAAAATATTCTAAGGCAGTTTGTCTTTCTGCTGAGGCTCTGTCTAGTTGCTGAGACTTAATTACCTTAGCAACCAGAAGGTGAACTTCCCCTAAAAGGAGTAGTTCATGTTTATTTTTATCCATCATACTAAAAATGTATTTCAATAAAACACACCCCTTCAAAGTTTGAATGATAGACAGTGCCAACTCATACTGTAAGTATAAAATATGATAAGGGTACTGCAAAAAATGGGCTTTAAACAAATGAAAAAGGAAGACAGCAGATTGGTTAAAAGATTAAAAGAAACTCAGTGACAAAGTCATAGAACTAATAAATGGTATACACTTCTTTCTTTAATTTACTTAAACACAAAACTAAATATACACAAAAACATTGAGCAAGGCATTACAAGGACAATTTTCAAAAGAAAGCATATTTTGTGCATGAAACTAGTATGCTGGAGTTATAATAAGTACTATCTGTAATATATAATGTTCATAAGGTGCAGTGTGCACTGCATGTTAAACGTAAAATACTTGTGCTTATGGTGCCTGTACCAAAGGTACTTAGGGTACAATTACTCTTTAGCTAACTGTGTATAATGTGTCTGGAATGATAGCAGCCATTGCTTTTAACTGTATATAATGTGCTTGAGATACCAGCTCCGACTACAACTTATAGTATATAATTTGCTCACGGTAAAAGTACCTATTTCTCCTCACTATACTGTATATTATATTTTCTGCTTCTGGTGCAAGTACTCACAGCCTCTCTGGATAATATGCGTCGCTAGTAACTGTAAAGCATGCTCGGCATGCCCCAAACTTTCAATGCATCCTTCTCACTATATTATCTGTTAGGGTGGCAGGGTCTCTGTTATTCACTATATAATGCTAATGGTGTGCAGAAACACTGATCTGTGCTATTACCTATTGTTCTTACTGTTTAATATCCCACAAATGTTAATTTTATCTGCTGGTCTTAATAATGAACCGAAGATGCCATTACCCATGCTCTCTTTATGTTATATTATAGGAATGGCCGTACCCACGGTTCTTGCTTTTTACTGTAATATATTTAATATATACTATGATGTATTAAATAGTAGCCAACTTCTGCCTAGAACAGGAAATGTTAATTGATGGATATATGTAAATTAAAGGACATGTAAACCCCCCATACAAAAGTTTAATCAGTGAGCAGCCTCTGTGAAATCTTTAAATGAATTCCGAAAGATATTTTAATGGTGTAGTTTTTATTACTAAATTACATTGTGTGCATTACAAATAATTTATTCTACCATTTAAAATGTTATTCTTGAACCAAAAAATGTAATATTGGTAATACTGGTCATTGTGTCTGATCCTGAGCTTTCAGAAGGAGCCAGCACTACACAATAGAACTGCTTTCAGATAACCTATTGTTTCTCCTACTCAATGTAAATAGAAGAGTCATGAATTGGGTGAGTTAAACTTTGATTTTTACTATTGAGTGTTGTTATTATATCTACAATTAGGTGGGGCGCATTTTTAGCAATACAGATGTCAGGGAGCCATTATCTTGCTATTTTCCCATTGTTCTACTGATCAGCTGCTGGGTGGGGGAAAGGGAGGGGATTATATTACTTCAACATGCAGCACAACAGTAAAGAGTGAGTGAAGTTTATTGAGCACAAGTCACATGGCTGAGGGAACCTGGAAAATTAAGAATATGGCTAGCCCCATTTTCTTTTTTGAAAAATTGATTTTAATGAAATACTTTGCTGAGGAGTGCTACTAAAAGAACAGTTCAGTGTAAAAATGAAACTGGGTAAAATGGATAGCCTGCGCAAAACAAAAAACATTTGCAATATAGTTAGTTAGGCAAAAATGTAATCTATAAAGGCTGTTGTGAACAAATGTCTAACATTATAGCCCGAACTTTACTTCCTGCTTTCAGCTCTCTAACCTCTTAGTTAGTCAGTGACTTTAGAGGGGGCACATGGGACATAACTGTTCAATTAGTTAGTGAGCACACAGGTCAGATTCAAATGCAAACTAACTGAACAGTTATGTCCCATATGCCCCCCCCTCAAGTCACTGATTGGTTACTGACTGCTAACAGCTTCCTGTAAAGGAGGAAGTAGATATGTTAGACATCTGCCCACTTCAGCCCTTATAGGTCACATTTTTGCCCAAATAACTATATTGACAACATTTTTAATTTAGCGCAGTCTATCTATTTGACCCAGTTTCATTTTTACACTGAACTGCTCCTTTAACTTTTGTTAAAAACATGTTTTCCTGAGACTGAATCCCTTTAAATACCTTCTACTTTGGTTGTTCAATGGTTATTAGAAAGGCTGCAGCATCCCTTTAATCACTTTGATTTCCTTCTCTTCCTCTAACCCATTTGGCCCCCTCTCTCAGGAATTTACTTTGGCTTTTGGCATGCTCAGTTCTTTTCAGCTCAGATTACTAAACACTCCCTATAGCAGGGTCCCCAACCTTTCTTACTCGTGAGCCACGAATGTAAAAAGACTTGGAGAGCAACACAAGCATCATAAAAGTTAATGGAGGTGCCAAATAAGGGCTAAGATTGGCTATTAGGCAGCCTCTGTGCACACTATCAGCTTACATGAGGCTTTATTTGGTAGTAAATCTTGTTTTTATTCAACCAAAAATTGCAGCCAAGTCAGGAATTCAAAAATAACTACCTGGTTTGGGGGCACTGAGAGCAACATCCAAGGGGTTGGTGAGCAACATGTTGCCTCCGAGCCACTGGTTGGGGATCACTGCCCTATAGTCTAGCAGCCAATAAGAGATGGCATAGTTGGTTCCTCTGAAACATGTTTTTTTTTCTTCTAACCTTCTTTTACCATTAATTTATATATATATATTGTAGGAAAATGTAGGCTTTACATGTGCTTTAAGGAAGCATTGCCAAATAAATGTACAAAGAAACCTCACAATTTGGTGTGTGTGTGGACATGGCCTAAAATAAATTGTCTTCGCTGGGGTGAGCTCAGTGCAAATAGTTACAATAATAATTTGCAGAAAGGAGGCCAGTTAACGCTCAAAAGACATGAAAATGTTTTAAGACCATTCTTTGTTTAACTTTGTTTTAAGATGTCTTCTTACCTTATTCTCCCATGTCTCAAACTGAATTTCTGAAGCACCAGACACTGTAGTGAGAAACAGATCTGTCAAAAAGACAAGACATTAATGTAATTTATTCATGAACCATCTGCAAATAACAAATATCGAACAGCTTTCACAATTTGCACATTTGCAAATTGTTATATTAAAAAAGTATATATAAATCATTAAAATGAGGAGAAATATTATATTATCACCCCGCCCCCACCTTGCTAAGCAGCAGTCCCCACAACATGGTTACTTCATATAAGGGATTTATAACTCTATGTGAAGGCTATGGGAAATTATATGTAATGCTGTGGACAGTTGGTTGAGAGTACAAGACAAACTGCACACTGAGAGAGTACAGGTACGGGATCCTTTATCTGGAAACCCTTTATCTAGAAAGTCACGAATTATGGAAAGGCCATCTCCCATAGACTCCATTATAAGAAAATAATTCTAATGTTTATAAATTATTTACTTTTTTTCTGTAATAATAAAACAGAAACTTGTACTTGATCCCATAATATTCCATAGTATAATTAATCCTTATTGGCGTCACAACAATCCTATTTCGCTTATTTAATACTTAAATTATATTTAGCAGACTTTCCGTAATTTGGATTCCTATACCAGGTCCCAAACATTCTGGATAACAGGTCCCATACCTGTAATATATTTACAGAAGCTAAAGAAAACAGAGCAACAATGATATAATTATATATCACCTCTTTTAATTAACTTGTTAACTTGTGAAGGACTAAGTAGATTTTCTTATTGGCAGCACAACGAGAAGTTATTTAACACTGAACAGCTAATGATAATTTTACATACCAAAACTATCTCATCGCTAGTGAAGAATTATGAAAAAGTTACTGTAAGATGCAGCAAACATTGGCTGTTCAATCAACAAGGCTGTAATAATTATTAATTAACATGAACACTTAAAAAGCACTGGCTATAAAGACCTATTGTGTTTCAAATAAAAGAAAAATTAAAAGTCTAATTTAAAAAGTAACTGGATTAATTAAAAGAAGTAGCTGAAGTCTAACAATAAAGTCATTCCAAAAACCCTATTTACTATAACATTAACATAATGGCATTGTAATAGCATTGTAATAGCTGTTCTATAGCTAAAGAAAAAACACAGCATGTTTGGAATGTTAATACTTTTTTTTCAGTCTTCGCAATATTAAAGTTAACCAAAGAGCAAGTTTAAAAATCATTTAGCAAGGACTGTATAGAGAAAAAATAAAACCACTACAGCAAAAAGAGAAACTCACTACATGAACATTTTCGAGTGTCATTAACAGGTGATCAGAAACTGATCTTGGGCAAGAAGCAGAAATAAAAATACCTCTTGTGCCACAGACCTAAAGCTATGACAGTAGAGAAAGATACTTTGAAGTTGGCATGATGTTAAACACCCACCAAGTCCATATTTGTTAGTATAGACCATATTGAAGTATTAGATTTCTGTTAAAAATCTGACATTCTTACTATAAAGCAAATGAGGTGATGTTCCTAGAATTTATCTTCATAATAGCAGTTAAGTAACATTGTTATTATAAAGATGGGCACAGCAGCAACAAGTGAACCTATAATATATTCTAACATGTTGTATTCTTTACTAAGGAAATGTATCTCCTTACATCACAGTACCTGTCTGAGCCCTGCTAGTATATTAGGCAGGGTGCCGAATCTGTGGCTATCCTATAGTGAGCAAGAGTTCATTAATATCAGCACAACATACCTTGTTCAGTTGCCAGTCTTTGAAGATAATTTCAACTGGACCAACAAAACCAATAATATTTAGCCTAAAATGTGCTCTCCAAAACTGTTTATTATAAATGTAAATGTAGGCACAAGCACGCTAACAGGCAAATTAATGCAATTTACTTATCCTCGAGGAAGAGATGGTGATACACTCTGGAATGTCATGGAGTTGACAGACCCACTGTAAAGTGTAGGTCTCTGAGCTGCAAATTAAATAATTAAGCTTTTCATATAATATAGGTATTGTGGTCAGCACTCAAGCATCCAGGTAAAAGCTTGTTTGCCTAGGTGCCGTCCATGCTTTAATACAAACAAACCTCACTGTAGAAATCAGTGCTGTTCGTATATAAAGAAGAGTCACAACCTGAGTGCTGAATTTAGTGAAAAAGCTATAAAGGGAGCTGCAGAAAGCAAACAGCAGTGAAGATAGATTTCTTCATCCCACACACTCTGTTTCAACAGACAAGGCAAAGGCAGAACAAATAATTGGAAGAGAGGCACTGCTCCCAGCAAGCTAATTACTTGCAATAATAGTGCACTGTAGAGATTGCAAATACTGTATGTTTACACTTTCAGTACAATTCAAACAGAAGCTACAATTTAAAATAAAAAAGAAATGTGTCAAAATAGATGTTTTTAGCCAAAGCTAAAAATCATGCCAGGGCAATCACAAATTCACCAACAACAACCACAATATACAGTTAATAATTTCTGCTTTGACAAGCTTAATTTGTTCACTTTAAAACACTTTACTATCATATTAAACTCTGATGGAGTATGCATATAACTAAAGAGATGTCACCTGCTCTTCAGCAAAATGTAAACTCCTTTAATTCATACATTTTTTTGCTGACATGCTTTCATCTCACTGTACATTATTATGTGTTCTAAAGTTAATTTATTTAATGGAATTAAAAGGACTTTTACTTACCACTGTTATACTGTTATTGTGCTTTACTGTATTATTGTAATGGATTTTAGTGCTATATAATCATAGATAAACATAAAAATGCACTGCAGAAAAAATAATAAGTGATGGATCCAGTTGCCCCATAAAATAAAGCCACAAAAAGCTACTTAGGGAGACTAATAGGCAAAAGCTTTGTTGATTAAAATTAAGCAAACCATTATTTGGTCACAGCACTACAGGCGTTACCACAATCTAGGAGACACTACATCTTCAGTCAAGTCACCAAATTGGCCCTAATTAAACAAATTAAGGGTATGGATGCACACACATTGGTTGCTTTAAACATAAATCAAAATTATGAAATGAGTATAAAGTCTTCAGAGCTCACAGCAATTAGGCATATAATCCCTCAGCAATTGATTAAACATCCTAGATCTGAATGAATGAAATATTCCTATTAAATACTTCGTTCTTTACATAGTTGAATGTGCTGACAACAAAATAACACAGGCCCAGTAGTGTGTGTAGCCCCCACGTGCCTGTATGACCTCCCTAAAATGCCTGGGCATGCTCCTGGTGAGGTGGTGGATGATCTCATGAGGGATCTCCTCCCAGACCTGGACTAAAGCATCCATCAACTCCTGGACAGTCTGAGGAACGGGCGGGCCAGTCCATAGCATAAATACCTTCGTCTTGCAGGAACTGCTGACATACTCCAGCCACATGGGGTCTAGCATTGTCTTGCATTAGGAGGAACCCAGGGTCAACCGCACCAACACATGGTCTCACAAAGGGTCTGAGGATCTCATCTCGGTACCTAATGGCAGTCAGGCTACCTCTGGCAAACACATGGAGGGCTGTGCGGCCCCCCCAAAGAAATGCCACCACAAACCATTACTGACCCACTGCCAAACCGGTCATGCTGGAGGATGTTGCAGGCAGCAGAACGTTCTCCACGGTGTCTCCAGACTCTGTCATGTCTGTCGCATGTGCTCAGTGTGAACCTGCTTTCTTCTGTTAAGAGCACAGGGCACCAGTGGCGAATTTGCCAATATTGGTGTTCTCTGGCAAATGCCAAATGTCCTGCGCGGTGTTGGGCTGTAAGCACAACCCCCACCTGTGGACGTCAGGCCCTCATACCACCCTCATGGAGTCTGTTTCTGCCCATTTGAGCAGACACATGCCCATTTGTGGACAGCTGGAGATCATTTTGCAGGGCTCTGGCAGTGCTCCTCCTGTTCCTCCTTGCACAAAGGCGGAGGTAGCGGTCCTGCTGCTGGGTTGTTGCCCTCCTACGGCCTCCTCCACGTCTCCTGATGTACTGGCCTGTCTCCTGGTAGCGCCTCCATGTTCTGGACACTACGCTGACAGACACAGCAAACCTTCTTGCCACAGCTCGCATTGATGTGCCATCCTGGATGAGCTGCACTATCTGAGCCATTTGTAGACTCCCTCTCATGCTACCACTAGAGTGAAAGCACCGCCAGCATTCAAAAGTGACCAAAACATCAGCCAGAAAGCATAGGAACTGAGAAGTGGTCTGTGGTCACCTCACCACCTGCAGAACCACTCCTTTATTGGGGATGTCTTGCTAATTGCCTATAATTTCCACCTGTTGTCTATTCCATTTGCACAACAGCATGTGAAATTGATTGTCAATCAGTGTTGCTACCTACGTGGACAGTTTGATTTCACAAAAGTGTGATTGACTTGGAGTTACATTGTGTTGTTTAAGGGTTCCCTTTATTTTTTTGAGCAGAGTATAAGAGAAAAAGTGCCGCACACACAGGGACTTCATACAAAAGAAAGTGTTTTTATTGAAAAAATTCCAATGTTTCGAGCACAACCAGTGCTCGGGGACAAACCAACCAACCAGGAAGAACACTGGTTGTGCTCGAAACATTGGAATTTTTTCAATAAAAACACTTTTTCTTTTGTGTCAAGTCCCTGTGTATAGACCCTACTTCTGTAGAACACATTAAAAAGGTGCACTACTTCTGTATGCCTTTCCACCAGCGCTTCACTTTATTGGTGGTGAAAAGGCATTTCAGAGAGATTAGTCACTAGTGGTAGCTGCATAAACACTACTGAACCAGAAATAAACAAAAAAATTGTTTTTTTTCTCTCTCTCTTTTTTTTTTATACAAACATACCCGATTCCACAGACTGAAAAAAAACAAATTCCCAACATCCCACAATGTAATGCAACCTAAGGGTGCTACCTTGTTCCAGTGATAGATCTGGAGACTTGAAAACCCTCTGCTTTGCAGAGAATCTGTGCATCACCGACTATGGAAAGCACAGAGACTCCAAGATTTCATCAGTTCATAATAAAACATTGTAAGTGAGGGTCTGCATTATATACGAGGCTTAGGGGACAAGGGTAAGGTGCCTGTGAATACAAATAGGCTATAATGGTTTCCTTTCGATCGGTGGATTCAGAAGTTTTGTAAAATTATCTTAATATATGTATGGTAAGCTGGAAAGCTTTGGGATAACATCACATGCTGCATATATATGTTGGTGGAAAAATACTTAACAATGCCCATTTAGACTGCTGCTGCTGCTAAATTACTTACCCTCACTAAGCACACTGGGTGGATTTTGGCCTAAAAGTCAACAGTAGCCTAAAGGGTGAGCTTTTTACACCAGTGGAGAAAATATCAGTTTACATAAGGCCAAAGTCTCGAGTTCGGGTCACTGAAAATATCCAGTTTCTTTAGTCCCAAATGTAAATAGCTCTGATCTATAAATCTAATAATTTTCACATGCAAAATATTTTATTTCCATGATATAAGATTTGTAACCACAGCTACTTAGCAAATAAAGCAACAATAGCTTCTAGTGAATAAAACAAACAATTTGCTATTTGAGAATAGAGTAAAAGTGGCCATACATGTTTATATCCAATTGTTTGGCGAAGTCGCCAAACAAACGAAGCAATTCTCGATCCAATGGGAAAATCCTGTTTGATCGATTCCTGGTCCATTTTCGGTGAGATATCCATTTGGGAGGCCTGTTGGGTGACCCCACACATGGTCAGATTAGCTGTTACATCAGTTTCATGGACCCAAATCTGCAGCTTAAACCTGTCTGTGTATGGCCACCTTTACCGTAAAGCAAGATGCTGGAGTGGACAAACACTTCAATTAAATCAATGATTTTTTTTTATTTTACTAATAATAAGACATCACGAATTTGAAGATGAGATTCCATGCTGAAAAGGTAGCATTCTTATATAAAAAGACTGAATGGCTGTACTGAAGAGTACTTTGGTTACTAGTGTTTTGAACTGAAAAATTGGCACCTTCTGAAAGCACAGAATCAGGCACAATGCACTGACATGGCTGCCTACAAACCAATATTACAGCTTAAAAATATACATTTATTGGTCCAAGAATAAAATGTTAAATAATAGAATCCACAATTTGCAGTGTGAATAGTGTAATATAGTAATAAAAACTACACCATAAAAATCATGACAAAATCTTTTTATAATCAGCACCATGTTCCATTAGGTATATTTGTACAATAATATTGGCATTACCATGAGTGGTCAAGGTACAATAAGTTTTCTAAGACTCATTTTAAATAAAACAGGCTTGATACATGAAATATAAATACACACTCTCTCTCACCCAAAAGTAAGTAGACACCTGCCTGTCCAACATCCAATTCCACTTCCCATTCAATTGTTTACTTCTTGCTCAGGTGGCTAAAATCTGCTGTGGCAAGAGTTGTGACTGCTCTAGGGTTTAATTAAACAAAAATGTGGCTCAAAGACATTTTAGATTATATAGGATTTGATGTGATCGGCTATATTGGACTTCAACTAGCAATCATATTGTCAAGACTTGTTAATTCCACAGACATTGCAGCTGTGCCTTTTAATTACAGAGAACAGAAGCAATATTACCATTACTAGAATCAGGAAACTTACAATGACATTGCGTTACTATGACTAATGTATGACAAAGGCCATGCCATTGTTGCTGCAAATATATGATGGCCTTTTGTATCCTACTTATTATTCAGAAGCTATGAATGCAATATGATAACATTATTATTCTTTATTTATACTGAGTGGACATATTATGCAGTTATTTATAGTGAATGTTTATCACTGCCCAAATGGTTGTTACCATACACAAAAAAAATCAGTATGGTCAATTTCATCAGTACATGTTAAGTGCTGGAGAAAACCTACTGGTAAGTACTCACAGGAAACCCAAACAGACATGGGGAGAACATACAAACACCCTGCCTTGGTCACAATCAAAGCCAGTACCCCAGTGCTGAAAGGCAGCGGTACTAAACATTGCATCACCATTTTACTCAACAATTAATAATTGAAAGGGAAATATAGTCCCCTTGCTCAGCATGAGTTCAGCTAATAGCGCTTGTGCTGAACATACTTTTTGCTTAATGTTTTTTTATCACAAAAAAATCTATGGCACTATGGTTGATAATTAGATTATGTGTATACAACGCCTTGATTCACACTTTGTTGTGACTGTTTTGTTGACCATTATGCAGGGGCATTATTTGTGTACTATCCTATCTCAGAAGAATCATAAATGGAGTAGCTTCATTTAACAGTTGATTTGTTATGAAGCCTGCTTGACTGATTAATATTTAAGGATGTTGGAATGTTTCATTTGATTCAAAAGGTAAAGCCTACACAAAATATTTGGAGATATACTGTATAGTGCCAATTGCTTCTTGGCATATTAACATTTGAGCAGAATAACACAAAACTACTGATTATTATTCTAAATCTACCCTTCTCTACCTATGCAGCCTATGCTATTTCTTGATTAGAACATGTAAAAGGAATCAGTGCACTAAACCTAGAATAAATTTGAGGTGTTAGCTAATTTTAAATATGCAGTTAAGCCACTTTTTTTTTATTGTATTTAAGGTAAATAATAGGAAACAAATGAATCACCATATTACTGCTGAGTGTTCTTCCATTTATAACAATTTATGAACTCTGCTGACAGATACTTACTTGACATCAAGAACAAATTTTATTCCATTTAATTGTGAAGATTTAGGGGAATGGCACAGGCAGAGGTTGGTTGCCCACAGTTCAATTTTAGCTACCACGGGCAACTAACCGCCTCAAAATGCCTTCCCACTGGCAATAAAGTGCAAAGTTTCCAGCGCAGGAAACATAATGCTACTTAAGAAAACAAAGTGCTGTGTAAGCCTTCCCACCACCACTTCACTCTATTGCAGGTGGGAAGGCATTTGGGGGACATTAATCGCCAGCTTGAGCAGAGATTTAACCACAAGCGACTAATCTCCCCATGTAAAATTAACCTTACTCAAAAAATCAAAATAAGTAGTGGGTGCATGGGGGCTCGATCATAATAGAATTGGGGGGGTTTAATGGAAAACTTCCATGGTAAAACATGCTTTTTTCAGAACATATCAGTTAGTAGAGCTTCTCCAGCACAATTCTGCATTGAAATCAATTTTTTATGCAAACAGATTTAATTTTGAAATTTCACACGGGGCTAGCCATATTCTTCATTTCCCAGGGTACCACAACCATATGACCTGTGCTCTGATAAACTTTAGTCACACTTTACTGCTGAGGGGCAAGTTAGAATGGTATCACCCCCCTCCCAGCAGCCGATCAGCAGAACAATGGGAAAGTAGCAAGATAGCAGCTCCCAGTTGAATAGCACTCAATAGTAAGAAATCCAAGTCCGCTTGGGACTCTTCCAGTTATATGGGAGTAGAAGTAAGAAAAGGTTATCTAAAAGCAGTTCTAATGTGCAGTGCTGGCTTCTTCTGAAATCTCAGACTCAGGCACAATGCACTAAGTTGGCTGCCTACACACCAACATTACAACTAAAAAAAATTGTTAGTTCAAGAATAAAATGAAAATGGTAAATTATTTGCTATGTAAACAGTGTAATTTAGAAATAAAAAATATACCATAAAAATCATGACAAAATCCCTTTAAGAAAGTAACAAACATACATTGAAACAATATAAGGAAGGAAGGACAACCCATTCAACTTGTGTGCATGTGCTATAATCTCATTTTGATTGGTATTTGAGACAAGTGCTATAAACAAACTTACCGGCTGTAAAATCTGTAGTCAGATCTACAAAAGCATGAGAGTGCGGTATAAACATTTTATTTTTGGTATTCAATGTTGTTGTCACTGATAAATTCCTGAAAAAGAATACTAACATTTAAAACAGCATTTTGGTGAAGTAAGAAACATATCCAGTACTCATGAATTTCAGTTACACATTTAGCTTTGCCATACTGAAGCCCTACTCATCCCTTTCTTCTGCCATAAAATTCAGATATCAAATAGTGACTGAATACGTCAGCTGCTCTATAAAGAGCTCTTTTAATATAAAGAGCTCTTTTAATAAACGGGAAAATTGAGCATTCAGGCAACTGGTCAGGGGAGCCACAATCAAATATTTCATCTGCTATAGCTATTGATGGAAGCATCCCCAAGAAATGACTCCTTTCATTTGGGTAAACTGGAAGAGCTATGCAACCATAACTATTTTGATTTCTCTTACATTATTTCTATAAACTAGGGTTACATACCTCTCAACATTTGAAAAATGCAGAGGGCCAAAAAGAAATGGCACGCATAGCCACGCCCACACTTGTGACCACACCTCCTAGGTACCACTCCCATTTCAAACAATTTTGCAGCTTATGTAAGGTTTGAACACGTTTCTGGGTTCTTGTTTTATTTCTTATTACAGTTTTGCTCATGAAGGTGAAATTGTACATTAAGAGGCAAGTCTCAATTCCCCCAGAGACCTGTTTTTAGTTACAATTGTATCTAAGTTCAGTGTTGAGTATTCTGGGCTCTCTGCTAAAAGCTACTCGTTTAATTAAGTTTGACAAATTTTGTATCTTTTTTGGCATTCAGTGCAAGAGAAATTAGGGATTTTTCAATAAGATTTTGGGACTGTGGGTTGAACATTTAAAATCGGAACATCCCGAGAAAATCGGAACAGGTGGGAGGTATGTTACTGCCATCATAAAATGAGGACACACAAGGATAATCTTTTTAAAAAAAAGTTTCTGTTTCAGATACAAAAAACAAAAGATCATTCCTTGCCATGTCTAAATGAAAGACATTTTTTTCAGCATCTGACACTTTTTATTGTCTGTGCCCCAAAAGGTGATCATGGTTTATCCACAACTAATTTATTGGGCCAGCTGTGGGGTCCTGAGTGACTGGTACCTTAAAGCAGACCTGCCTCTTTACATACAACAAATTTTAAATTCAAACATACTAAAAGTTGAACAAATCAGCAACTCTTGTAAAATACAATTAAATAACACAGTTTAATGAGATTTTACAAAACAGATGAATATAAGTATGTAATAATTATTAGCCAATTCATTTAATCATTTATTCAGACCACCTTTAGGTCATAATAAAGTCACAATCACATAAAATCCACAAGTTGATCTTCTAAAGTTCCTGGAATGCCCCAAAAAATACACACTCAAATCACATACTAATGGTACTGCCACCTGGGGCGATTTGAGGACGTTTTGTTAACTTGAGCTAACAAAACCTATTAGCCAGGGTTTTTAACCGATGAACACCCAATTAAAGGGCTCAGCTGTTGGTCCAATTGATTACTTTAATAAGGAATTTGGGATGACTGAATGCTTCTGGCTGATGTATGCCAAGAAGAAAAGTGCTTGAGCAACAAAACCCATTATTCTAAATGGCCCTTAGGCTGAAAATTCCCTTCCTATCTTTTGGGCCCACTTAGGGGTCAAGCCCAATGTTTGCGAACCTCAAATCAACAAAAAATCTTAAAACACTTTACATCGAAAAAATGTGTCTGCAAAAGCAATATGCATTGTTGTGGCAATATTACTATAAGACCAATGTCACACTGGTTGTTTTTTCCATTGGTGTACATATGCTAGTGGAGAAAAGCTAAACTGCTGACTTCTACACTGCCCACATTTGTTCAGAGAGTCATGAGTTCAGTGAAGGCAAAGAAACGGCTAAAGTAGGAATTTCGCAACAGTATTCACTCAGAAACCTCAAATGAATTTTCCTATTTACTTCCTGAGCAGCCCAACATCAAAACAGTTCTGTTCAGATATCGGCAAAGAAAAGGCTAAAGTAAGAATTTCGCAACAGTATTCACTCAGAAACCTCAAATGAATTTTCCTATTTACTTCCTGAGCAGCCCAACATCAAAACAGTTCTGTTCAGATATCGGCAAAGAAACGGCTAAAGTAGGAATTTCGCAACAGTATTCACTCAGAAACCTCAAATGAATTTTCCTATTTACTTCCTGAGCAGCCCAACATCAAAACAGTTCTGTTTTTCATCTGAAGGTAATAAAACTCAAACAGGAAAAAAATAACATAAAGTAAAGGGCACACAAAGCTTAGATCCACTTCTCTCAGCCCTGTGTTTTTATATCAGGCTGAGAGAAGCAGATCCGGCTGCACTGAAAACTACAGTATCTGCCTCAGTGCTGGCACACGCAGTGAAGCGGAGTGTTGGTCTGCCTGTAAAATGCAAAAACGTGTGAATTCTGAGTGTTCAGCTGGACACAAACCGAATGTGTATTAAATTTGAATACATACATTTGCTGTGGTGACCTAAATCTTTAGCAGAGGATTATGTATTCATCTGAACCCAAAAATGATGGATCTAGGGCATCTCTTAAATATTTATACTTTTCTCTAAAATATCTATAGTTTTTTTTTCTACTGGAGAAGACCCATAAATGAAGGTCAATCATGAGACCTGCTTCTTATCAAAGATTTGTGGGCCTGCCTAGTGGCTTGAAACAGCTCTGGTCCTTAGTGATGTAGGCCTTACGCTCATGCATGGGCCTGAATACAAAAAGACAACTGCATTAAAATGAATGAGATGACAATTTCTATACATGTTTATGGGTACTAACTCTGCAAAGATAATCTTTAGCATTTGTCTATAAGAATAATTATTGACAAAGAACCATATGTTTATTGGATTACCTGTTTATGGAGCACACACAGGGTTGTAAGAGCAGCACATAAATTATAATAGCCTTCCAGTGCGTTCCAGTATGTTTAATTGATTGATTTTGGGTGAAAACCATGTCATAAGAGGCGACAGGCACTTTACATTCACAATAATGACAAGTGGCATGGGGTGGCTTTCAGGCTTTATTCCTGAGGAACCCTGGCACATATCAGAAATAGCATTTAAACTTACCCTCCTCCATATGTAATTAGAGGCTTTGCACCTTCTCCGGTGACACCAAATATGTCAGGAATCAAATCCCCATTAAAGCTGAAATATTAACAAAAATGTTTTTTGAAATAAAATGTTAGTATTACAGAGTGAATGGTTGTGTAATTTTACCAGTATTTTTAAGAGCTACAGATGTAGAGAGACTTGGGGTATAAAAATCCAATTTCCATACTACTACATGCAAAGCCATGGTAAAAGGGGTGTGGAAATACTACTTCCTAATTTGCTGTAAAGAAACTGACGTTCTTGGATTAAAATACCTTGTCTATTTTGAAGCAATACACAGCTAGTATAATACTAAGAGAAAGTTTGGCCAAGCAAACAAATTTGTTTCCAGCAAAACAATTTTACCCATTGCTTTTATCTGTAGACTCTCTGAATGAACTGGCTGATAGATTTCTAAGTAAAATAATCCACCAGTGGGCACCCTGATAAAGACACTAATAATTCACAGGGTACTAAAAATCCTTAAAGGTTAAGCTGGCCAAACAAGTGGATCTTTCTCCCAGAAAATGCTATGTTTAAATTACAGTGTAATGCGTGCAAATGTAACTTTTGCACTGTGAGTTATATTAAACTTATTACATAATGGACAACACTAAACATTTCTATGTTCCAGGATATAAGAAACAGAAAAAAGTACAGGTATAGAATCTGTTATACCCATAATACAGAAAGCTCCAAATTAGAATTCACATTTTTTAAAATAATTTCCTCTTTCTCTAAGTAGTATCATGCACTTGACATTAACTAAGGTGAATCAAAACAATCCTATTAGGTTTATTTGATTTACATCTAACTTTGGGTATGGAGATATAAATTACAGAAAGACCCCCTAATCCGGAAAACCTGAGCATTCTGGATAACAGGTCCCATAACTGTCCCATAACAGCCTAACGGCATCTTTAGCCTTTAAAGACTGATGAACATCCCTTAATGTGATTTCTGCTTAGCCAGTGATTCCCAGTCCTCAGTAGTTACACACATATAATTCCATTTATAATTTCATGGATACACAATAAGTGAAGCACTAACTTACTCTATGATTAGTGGCTCATCAAGATAGGTATTATTTAGCCGCGTTTTAGAATTAACATCTGGGGAAAAAACATAGAAAACAACATTTAGTGCAGTTTATACATTTTTTAATTATTAAAATAATACGTGAATAGTATATTGAGCACTTCCTTAACACCAGGGAAAGGTAATTTTGAGGAACTGGCACAAAAAGTGATGGGTACAAGGTTTTGGTACAATGGGTAAAAATGCAGGGTATTAGAATTAAGATTCAGAGTTAAAAGGCAAGAACGGCCAGAAAATGAAAATGCCATAATGTTCTTTTAGTCTGCACTTCTGATAATTCAGCACCAGTTATATAAATCTTCAGATTTGAATGAATCGCCTTTACTTGCCCTGGAAAATGTAGTTTATGCCAGGAAATTGCAGTGGACTATGACTTTAATATAATAAAAAGAAAACAGCGCATAGTAAGGAAATTTTGTTTTCCCAGAAATGTGTAATTTGGGAATCAATAATTTTTATTAGAAATGTTATACATTTTAGTTAAAATAAAAAAAATGTTTATTATAACAACGGCAATTTTTTTCCAGGAACAAATGAATTTCACTGAATAGAGACCACTGTTATATGCATTACATTTTCAATTGAAGATTTTATTCAGAAGTGGTAGCATGATTCCTTAAGATGATAACAGCATGTTTTGAGCCTCCATTAAAAGGATAACTAAAGCTTAACAAAGAAGAAATGTTGAACAGTTTTGGAGTTCTGTACCAGCCCAAGGCAAACCTAACCCTTTAGCAGTGAAGATCTCTGCCTCTGAAGATGCCCCCAGTGGCTTCCCATCTTTTTTTCGGCTGATTAACTGCATTTGCTTTGTGCTGCTGTCAGTTCCCAGAGCTTAGGGACTGACTGAATAAATTCTGCATATATAGAATATAAATTTCACAATATAAGGCCGATTAGTAATTCAGATTTATATTACATGGCACCTTAGAAACCACTGCAATTTACATTAGGATTTGATAATCATCCCTGTAGCATCAGCTTCTATTATAAGCAAGCCTCATTTAATACTTGATGATTCGAGCCAACCCCTAAGCTTAGCATTGGAAAAGCTGCTCAGAGCACACTGCGCATGTGAGTGTCACTGACACTTTGGAATCCAAGATGGTATAAGATAGCATAGATCTCTATTATAGAGATTCTGAAACTTTAGGCTGGTACAGTAAGTTGTTTTTTAGGATTCAGTTCTGTGTAAAACAAGGATCCATTATTTTATATATAAATGCTGTTACAAAAGCAGCTAGGGACAATAGCCAGGATCAGGACATTTGCTTGTGCAATGATTTTTTTCCCTGTTTGTTTTACAAGGGATGCAAGAGTTCTCACACTTGACTTGTTAGAAATAAAACTGCCAGCATCAACAGCAAGGCAACACTGAAAGTTACAGTTCACAGCAGGATAATAAAAGTTAAATACAGAAGTGCAAAACTTCCCTCTGCCTTTAATAAAATGGCAAAGGTGCTCCATAAAGAGTAGAGAAGCAAATGAACAGATTAAGATGAATCTTTGAGGTAATCTCCTTTATGTCCCAGTCACATAGAGAAGTTTCACTCAGGACTGAAGTGCCAAGTGTACCCAGCTTTAGCAGGAGATGTAAATTTGTTTTTCCTTGTCCTTGTAAAGCCAAGAAATATTTTTTTGTCTAACAAAAGAAAACACAATTCTAAGTAACTTTTTAATATGAATTTATTAGAAATATTTCCAAGTTGAAATTTAAATTTCTACTGAAAGCAGTCATTCTCCTTTAGGCAGAGAGGTCTGTCAATCTGCTGGCTTGTGTTACATTTTCAAGGCCATCAGGGCAGAGAGTGAAAAAAGACATACAACGCAGCTTTTAATAGCAATTATATATACCAGTAACTTAAAAATCATTACAAATTTGTAATGAATGTATGTTGTGAAGTTACTCAGAATTATGTTTTCTTTTATTAGGTAAAATTTTATTTTTGGGTTGACATGCACTTTAAGTGCTCATTCACCTGTTCTGTTTTATGTGCTGCAAACATTTTTTGAGCTATATAAAGGAGGACATGGACTGGATCAATTGTAGAATACTATTGCAAGATAAACTCTATCAATGTCCTGGTGTTCCTTCTTTCAACTCACTCACCTATTTTCAGCAGAAGACCCACTCAAGCAATACTAATGGGGTGAAGATCACAAGCAACCGTGACTGCCATCCACTGCTCCCATTGACTTTAATGGGATACATGCGGAAGCATGTAAAAGCCTTGTGCTCCCAAAAATGCTCGGTGGGCGCTTTTGGGTGTTCACAAAAGCAATTTACATGTATCCGTTTAGCTGCACACCCCATATCACAAGCCTTAAAGGAGAAGGAAAGTCATTTTGGGATTTTACTGGTAATAGATTAGTCACATTAGTGCTACCTAGAATTCTTTATTTATTCTGCAGAAAGCATTACCAATCTGAGTAAACAGCCCTAGAAGCTTTCTCTGTTGGTTTAAGATTCCAGCTGCCATTTTAGCTTGGTCTTCATAGCTTCCTGCTTGCAGTCTAGCCATGATAGCTCAGATCACACATTCCTAAAGGTGGGTTTTATGATTTTTATGGGCGGGGGGAGCAGGAGAGAACTGCCCAGACCCTGGGAATGAAGGATTTTTCTGAGAAAAGAAGTCAGATACCCTAAGAACATGCTTACAAAAAATGAGACAAGAAATCCTATATTTCTTTTGATTACGTGCCGTATGTTGTTTAGCATATAAAGATACTCTCTGCAGAAGCGGCATGTGCGGCAAGCGTTTAGCGATGACAGCCCCGTGGGCAACGAGCCAGGGGGGCTGTCATGTTGGCCCTGAGACGCGATTGTTGCAGGGACGTCCCCCAAGCAGCAGACGCGAATTCTATTTAGGAGATAAGATGCTGCAAAGTGGAAGCTTTGACGGGATTTTTGGAGATGTCATCAAAATTTAGAAAAGATTTGCGGCTTGGTACTTTGGAGTAGAAAGATATGGGTACACATTTTAGATTCGGGGGAATGTGTTCTTTTAAAAAATATATGACATTCTGGGGTGAGCATTCTTTTTTTGTAGCTTTATCCCACATATAATGATGTAAAAGTGTTGATTTTGCTGGAGCGGAAATGACAGAAATGATAGATCCTATAGGGGTATGCTCACTTTGGGGCCCCTACATGCCACATACTTAGGTAAACCTATACATATTGGGCATCAAACTGTTCAGTGGACCCCTGGCGTTCATATTTAGGGTGTTTTATTTGGTTACTTTATGACCTATAGGAGATAAGATACTATAGACTGGAAGCTTTGAAGCAATTTTCACAAATTTCACACATTTTGATAAAAACCAATAAATTTAGGAAAGCACTGCGACTTGATAGTTTGGAGTAGACAGACAGTTGTGCCTATTCTGTATTCCCCATTATCTGTTCTTTCCAAAAATGTATAATTTTCTGGGATAAACCTTCTGTAAGTGGAAATTTTGGCCTTAAAATCTTAACTATGCAGCTTTCTGAAGCAGTACTTTGGAAATTTGGTAGTGAACTGCTGGGAGTTTTTGACCCATACAAGTGAGAAATCTCCATAAAACTATATATATTTGGTATTGGCATGTTCAGAAGACATGGGACTTTCCAAATCAGTTGTATTTTTGTGCATAAAATAATTTTTGTTTCTGGTATATGTGTTTATATTATGGAAAATCTGTTTTTTTTTTTTTAATTTTTTAGACATTTAGAAGCCTATATCTTGTTACAGAATTGGAATTACACCAAAATTCTACCATATTTTGAAAGCTTAGGTTGTCCTGAAAAAAAAACAATATATTGTTTTCCTGGGTAAACTGAAAGTCCCCCACGAGGAAAGGCCCCTAAAGTGAAACAGTGCGAAATGTCCAAATACTGTCTGGCAATACAAGTTCCGCTTTGACCAAAACGGCTGGCAGTGAAAGGGTTAAAGTGGACCTGTCACCCAGACATAAAAAGCTGTATAATAAAAGCCCATTTCAAATTAAACAAGAAACCCAAAATCATTTTTTTATTACCACATTCATACCCATTATAAAGGCATTTAAAAATCCCAGCTGTCAATCGTTTATTGCCTGCCCCGCCCTCTATGCCTTATGCATAGAGGTGGGGAAGAGAGTTACTTTCACTTTCAATTCAGAACTTCTTAGATGTTGCTGCACTCCTCACATTGCCCCTCCCTTCTCACCATGTAATTTTGTAACCAGTGCATGGATATGGACTTCAGGTCCCCCCCATACTGGCACAGAAACAAGATTTTGGCAGGATGCAATGCCTGCTTTGATAACAGTGCCACAAAATTGTGCTGGCCTGCTTACTGCAATTGTGAATTCCAAGGCTGAAAAAATAAGATTAAAATAATTTATATAGTGTACGTAAAGTTTATTTTACTTGACAAATACAATTTAGAATTATTTCTTAAGGTGACAGGTCCCCTTTAAAGAGATACAGACACCAGAAGGTAACTTTTTTTTTTTTTTTTTTACATCTATCGTAACATTGTCTTTGCATGCTATATGCTATTTATAATTTTGCCTTAATAGTATCTGCCAAATGCTTTTACATTACCTATCTGATGTCCCATTTCTCTCTGTAAGGGGGCTACCATATTTGTACACCAGTCCCATAATAGCATTAGGTGGAAACGATTGGCAGGTTTAAAAGTTTCAAGTAACGATCACTTATAAAAGCAGACCTATCAGCGGAAACATGGTCTATAGGTAACTTTTAATGTATATTAATACTTTGAAGAGTAGTTTTTTATTGTCAGCATCACTTTAAGGTGGTCATACACAGGCCGACCTGCACAGTACTTGGTCAGATGAATACCATACCAGGGGACACTTAGGTGTAAGCTCGAGTTTCTACTGTTCTGATCATTTGTGCCTACTACCCAAACAATCAAACAGCAGGAAGTAAAATAAAGCCCCTCTAACTTTGGGCCAACCATCAGGACCAATAATTCACCAGGATCGCAGGATTATTGGTCTAAATGTCCCCCTGATTTGCTAATAGCCGTATGATCAAAACTGGCTAAACTTGCAAAACAAATCTGGGTATGGCCTTTGGCATCACGATGTTCCACAGAAGGCAACCAGAGTTGAGATGAAAGAGGAGAAAAAGAAGCATTATAAAAACTATGAATGGACTCACTTTACAAACAATAAAGTAAAGCTGGCCAAACATGTTAAGGAGAGATCTTTCCCCTGACATGCACACCTTGAGGTGGCCTTAGGCAAGTGGCTGGATCTTAATTACAGAATGCAGGCTGTCGGCCATAGGGGGACCCCACATATGGGCAGAAAAGCTGCCAAATCTGTCTAAATAGGCCAAATTGGCAGCTTAACCAATAATGTAAAGAGCTATTTATTAGGCACCGAAAGATGAACCCCAGATTCATCTTAACACTAGTTTTTAAGCTGCATACTTTCTGTAAAACTGACAAAACCAGTAAATCCCACCTTTAAATTTTCAGATAAAAATTCTTGCTTTTCTAGTTCTTTAAATGGTTGTACTCTTTCCTTACAGATTGCCAACCTTCCTTATCTATGAAGAATACAGTCCTCCAGGCATAATTACTGAAAAGCAATTGACAGCCCAAGTTAATGCCATATATCATACTGGGTTTGTCCACCAGCACCAAGACACTACAATCTAGTGTTTACATGGCATTCACATAATAAGGCAAAGGCATATAGGGTGCAATATTCTTCCCAGTCTGTTTTTGCTGGGCGCATTGGCTGGCAATTTCCTGTGGCTGCTCTGGCCCACACCTAAACCAACTTAAAGAATAAGTAAACCTTTTTTTTTCTATCAGTAAAATTACTCTAAACAGCCTCCATAATTACCTACCTTTGTCCCAGCATTGAGAGTGACCTGGCTCCTCAGTTAGAAGTTGATTGTTTTCTTTGCTTCCTTGTGCAGAGTGAAGCCCCGCCCCCACTTCCTGTTCAGTTCTCTCTTTAATTTGACTACTGGTAGTCGACCTGGAGAACCTTCTGGGCATGCCTGGAGGCAGCAGGAGCCAGTCTGTGCATTAGCAGGGTATTTTTTTTTTTTCTTATGAAAGCCCTGAACAGGAAGTGGGGGAAGGCTTCACTCTTCGCAAGGAAGCATAGTAAACAATCAACTTCTAACTGAGGTCACTTTGAGGTCACTCTCTGATAGAAATAAAAAAGGTTTACTTATTCTTTAAAGGAACAGTACAACAAAATGTAAAAATGTATCACAATTATTAAAATATTATGTACTGTTTACCTGCACTGGTACAAATTGAATGTTTGATTCAGAAAAACAACTATAGTTTATATAAGCAAGCTGCTGCATAGCCATGAGGTTAGCTATTAAAATTGAAACAGGGCTAAATGGCAAAGGTTACACAGCAGATAACAGATAAGTAGTGTAGAATCCAATTGTATTCAAATGAGCTAATCCGTTATCTGCTGTGTAACCTGTGCCTTTTCACTTTTACAGCTTGATTGGCTGCCCCCATAGCTACACAGCCACAGAAGTTGCCTTGAGAGGAACCTTTAAATGGAGCTGCATAAGGAAGTGGATCCATTTATCTCAGTCTGAGAGGTGGGGAGAAAAGACTTTGTGCGCCCATGGCCTTGCCAGTGAAGGGCAACAGAATGTGGAACTGTCTAACTGAAAGTCCATATGCCAGGTTTTATAGGTCCCTAGTCTGCTCAAGGCCTTTGTATGACATTAGCATTTAAGTACAATCTGGCACTCGAACGTGGAATGACCAAAAATCCACTCATTACAAATATCAAGTTGGATATCATATTTTTAGAATAATCATCTGGGAATTACAAGTTGGCTAAAGTTAGGATGACATTTTTTAATGACATAATAATGTTCAACACATAATCAACAGTTTTTAGGAAATACTTGTTACTGTTAAATGTGTATACTTACTCAGGGTCTGATTAAGTCCCCAGTAAATGACTGCCGTTAAAGGAACATCTGTATTAACTTTATCCTTTGGGATAGTGGTCAGCAGGACATCCATCTGCGAATCACCATCATAATCGCCAGGTACCACACTTGTTATAACTACATCTTCACTCCTGAAATAGAATACAAGAATAATATTCTATTGGAGATAAAACTAGTATGTTCCCAATTTATATAAACAGTTTTTGAGTCAAGTTTTTAACTTTTATTGTTAACATTTATTTATAAAGCGCCAACATATTTTACAGCGCTGTATAATAAGTGGGTTTCATACATTGGACATACAGAGTAACATATAAAGCAATCAATAACCGATACAAGAGGTGAAGAGAGCCCTCCCCAAAAGAGCTTACAATCTACAGGGAGAAAGGGTTGAGACACAAGGTGTGGGACTATTAAAAAACAATATGCAAAAAATATGCATAATGTGAAAAAATATGTAAAAAATCTGAATTACAGAGAATGTCTCTGCCAAAACAAATTAATAATATATAAGCTAGGGGTGGAGGGTAAAATTTGTGTATCAGTATACCAACAGAAAGCTTACCATATACAATATATTACAATTTAAAGCAATTGGTCTCCTTCAGGGGAAGATTAAGCCTCCTTTAGCTTTCATTATTCTCTGCCTATGTAGTGCCATACATGGCTATTTCTGGGCTACATGTCTATAAACACAGGCTGAGAAACAAGTAATACTCTTCACCACACCCATTCCTCTGTCTGTACTGATACTGCAAAGGCCTTGGTGCAAACATATGGAGGGGATTTCAATGCAAGAAACAAGAGTATCAATTTTGAACTGAAATTTGCTCCATGTCTGCACTTGGGTCGACACAGTTTGTCAGTGTAGACAGAGGAGCAAGTGAATTGAGTTTTTCAGTCTGCATTTATAAGCGGTCTGAGAAAAAGCCACAAGTGGCACTAGACATACTGAGTTCAACCACAAAAATGCCCAAATGTTATCAGGAGTGATGCAAAGGCTTTATAAATCCAAAATAATAAAGTTGCATTATAAAGTTCGGGTGCTTTCCTGATGGGTCAAAAATGACTACAGAGAATACACCTAATGTGCCATGAATCTTGATATGAAGCAGAAGAGTAATCAATGTTTTTAACATTTAAGTCATTGCCTATAAAATGTGTTTGTTAATACTTACTTTAGTGACAGCTTTACATTTGGATGAAAGTATGGAGTCCCCTTAAGGTCGGCTAAAAAAATCCAAAGCTCATTTCCTACAAAACATATGGAAAGAAAAAAAAGTCATATATAAATATGGAGAAGTACCTACACAATTCTTGATTTAAATCAAACATAATATACGGTACATTTTGCACCTAAATAAATAATTCTGTAAAATATCGAGCAGAACTTCACACAGGTTACAACAGAGCAAACATGTTGAATGAATAACTGTACCCTGGGCTACATTTGTCCACAAAAAGAGATTCACAGGGATCAAAACATAAAAACTTTTCTTTTTTTTATCTTTAGGTTATAGACCCATGGGTGTTTCAGGATGCATACGAGTTGTGGCGTCGTCTGTAGCTATTGGTTAAGTGGGTTACAACCCCAAACATAAAATGTTGCCTAATGTAAGAGGATAGAACTCTAAGCAACTTTTCAGTACAAATCTATAAGACATTTTTAATGGTTTTAATTAAAAGCAATAGCTACCTGCCCCTCCTGTTCCCTGCACCACTTGTTCTGACTACAAACACAACATAGCAGAAGCCAGCTGCTGGATCTAGGCACAAACATGCAAAAATATAACTTTAAAAATATTTATATGTATAATGGTAAGTTGATAAGAATTACAAATTTTTAATTAGGCAAATTTTTTTTTTTTTTTTTAACATTTCAATGGGTCCTACACCTAAAAATCTGTATTTGGCAAAACTAAATAGAGTGTAATTTTAATTATCTTTCCAATATACAATCATTACACAATTTAAATGGTTAAAAGTTATTTGTAAAAGTAACTGCAGTCAAAAGCATTTTGTTTATCTATGTCTATCCTATGGGTCTGACTCTTAAGGGCTCTGGCACACGGGGGAGATTAGTCGCTCGCGACAAAAATCCCTGTTTGCGGGCGACTAATCTCCCCGAGTTGCCTACCCCTGCCATCCCACCGGCGAACATGTAAGTCGCCGGCGGGATGGCAGACGCGGCGGCGCGATTTCGCGCAAATCGGCCCGCCGCGTGTGCCATCCCGCCGGCGACATACATGTTCGCCGGCGGGATGGCGGGTCATGGCAACTCGGGAAGATTAGTCGCCCGCGAACAGGGAGTTTTGTCGCGGGCGACTAATCTCCCCCGTGTGCCAGAGCCCTAAAACAATTTAAGAGAAGTCAGGACTCCGGAGACTTTTTTTTACTGATCTTTACTCAGCTGGCTTGTAGCATTGTTTCAGCAGTCGGAGCCAGGAGTGCAGAATATATAAACAGGAAAATACTGCTTTTAACAGCTATTACATCTACAAATAACTTCACATAAAATCACACACAAAGACTTTCAAGACCGTCACCATCAACAAAGGCTGAATTGTTAACATGCAGGAGAGAACAATTTCATTTCTCTGACAAATAGGTGTCATTTCTATTTAAAGTAAAAGACATAAATCTGCTAGAGTCCCTCATTAGAAGAAATACGAGAATTTGCATTTCAGAGCCAATATCCGCCACATGTGCCTGCTACCAGGCCAATTCAATGGTTCAGGTGCAGGCAAATAAGAAGGCTGATGCCAGCATAGGGGTTGATTCTCGGCAGGCTGTGGCATCAGCCTAATAAGACATTAGGTGCTTAAATAGTGCAATCACACCTACAAGAAGAACATGCTTTCAATACAGTTTGTAGGTGTTTCCTTTATTCTGGCAGTTATCTTTACAACTGGAAAAAATATTAGCTGCGTGAAAAGCAGTCAGTAGTTGTCACAAACCACCACCCTTAATGTAAACATGTAACTGGCTGAGAATTGCAGAAAGCATCCTGGAACACATAGGCAGTTTCACTAGACTGATCAGAATAGTGGAATTTATGTAAATAACATACACAGTGATGCTATTTTATCTTTCTGCTTAGGCTAATGCCAACCCAGATGTTTTCTCACCTAGCATATTTACCTGGCAAAATTGCCAAATAAGCAGATCTTTACCTGATTTCACCACAATAGCCCAAAAGGGGATGATATGACCATTTGCCCCAGGGCCAATGACTGGCTCTTAATGGGGTTCTGTGGACACCCATCAGGATTGATGTGCTCACCCAATATGATTTTCAAAACTGTAATGGGCAGATATCAACTGGAGTGCCCCATAAACAGGCCATTAACTGCCTCCAAGTCTGGCTAAATTGGCAGCTTTTATTAAGCCCTGTATTAATCCTAGTCCTGTTATCCAGCACAGTAATTATGATCCAGCACGACTTGGTGAATGCTGCCAAACAATTGTTCATACAGTAGCTACATTTTCACCAGGGCTTGCTATATAGGGGTAAGAACAAATGGAAGTTCAGAGGCTTGCACTAAATTACTACCATCAAAAGGGACAAAACATCTGAAACACCGGCGTATAAGAGTGAATATGAATCGAAAGGCAGTTTACACAAGTTATTGTGTGAAGATGCTTCCTTACGCTTTTACACAAGAGAAATCTTTGTTACTGCTGGAGATTCAGATTAAAGGTGGCCTTACAGAAGCAGATTTAAACTGCCGATTCAGGTCCTTCAAACCTATTTGGCACCTTATCTGCCCATGTATGGGCACCCCTGATGGGCCTACTCAACCAATTTCTGGCCTAAAATTGGCTAGATCTTGATCGGGCAGGTTTGATTTTCCCATCGGATGGGGATGCACATCTACAGTGGTGTGAAAAACTATTTGCCCCCTTCCTGGTTTCTTATTCTTTTGCATGTTTGTCACACTTAAATGTTTCTGCTCATCAAAAACTGTTAACTATTAGTCAAAGATAACATAATTGAACACAAAATGCAGTTTTTAAATGAAGGTTTACGTTATTAAGGGAGAAAAAAAACTCCAAATCTACATGGCCCTGTGTGAAAAAGTGATTGCCCCCCTTGTTAAAAAATAACTTAACTGTGGTTTATCAATTTCAATTTTCAATTTCAATATCAATTTCTGTAGTCACCCCCAGGCCTGATTACTGCCACACCTGTTTCAATCAAGAAATCACTTAAATAGGAGCTACCTGACACAGAGAAGTAGACCAAAAGCACCTCAAAAGCTAGACATCATGCCAAGATCCAAAGAAATTCAGGAACAACTGAGAACAAAAGTAATTGAGATCTATCAGTCTGGTAAAGGTTATAAAGCCATTTCTAAAGCTTTGGGACTCCAGCGAACCACAGTGAGAGCCATTATCCACAAATGGCAAAAACATTGAAACGGTGGTGAACCTTCCCAGGAGTGGCCGGCCGACCAAAATTACCCCAAGAGTGCAGAGACAACTCATCCGAGAGGCCACAAAAGACCCCAGGACAACATCTAAAGAACTGCAGGCCTCACTTGCCTCAATTAAGGTCAGTGTTCACGACTCCACCATAAGAAAGAGACTGGGCAAAAACGGCCTGCATGGCAGATTTCCAAGGCGCAAACCACTTTTAAGCAAAAAGAACATTATGGCTCGTCTCAATTTTGCTAAAAAACATCTCAATGATTGCCAAGACTTTTGAGAAAATACCTTGTGGACCGACGAGACAAAAGTTGAACTTTTTGGAAGGTGCGTGTCCTGTTACATCTGGCGTAAAAGTAACACAGCATTTCAGAAAAAGAACATTATACCAACAGTAAAATATGGTGGTGGTAGTGTGATGGTCTGGGGTTGTTTTGCTGCTTCAGGACCTGGAAGGCTTGCTGTGATAGATGGAACCATGAATTCTACTGTCTACCAAAAAATCCTGAAGGAGAATGTCTGGCCATCTGTTCGTCAACTCAAGCTGAAGCGATCTTGGGTGCTGCAGCAGGACAATGACCCAAAACACACCAGCAAATCCACCTCTGAATGGCTGAAGAAAAACAAAATGAAGACTTTGGAGTGGCCTAGTCAAAGTCCTGACCTGAATCCTATTGAGATGTTGTGGCATGACCTTAAAAAGGCGGTTCATGCTAGAAAACCCTCAAATAAAGCTGAATTACAACAATTCTGCAAAGATGAGTGGGCCAAAATTCCTCCAGAGCGCTGTAAAAGACTCGTTGCAAGTTATCGCAAACGCTTGATTGCAGTTATTGCTGCTAAGGGTGGCCCAACCAGTTATAAGGTTCAGGGGGCAATTACTTTTTCACACAGGGCCATGTAGGTTTGGATTTTTTTTCTCCCTAAATAATAAAAACCCTCATTTAAAAACTGCATTTTGTGTTTACTTGTGTTATCTTTGACTAATAGTTAAATGTGTTTGATGATCAGAAACATTTTGTGTGACAAACATGCAAAAGAATAAGAAATCAGGAAGGGGGCAAATAGTTTTTCACACCACTGTATTTGTTGATGCAGTCCGAAGGCCCATATACCCACTGGTTTAATTTAATCGTTTGGCCCTGGCCCTGGCCCTAGGACCAAACAATCGAATTATCCCAATATCGCCCACCTTAGGTGGCCATATCGGGAGAAGATCCACTTGTTTGGCGAGGCCACTAATCTTACTAATCTCACAGAGGCTCCTGGTGTGTTTATACAAAGACACTGTTTTTTGGGCCTATTCTACATTGCCTGATGAAGCAGGAAATGCCTGCGAAACGCGTAGCAATATTGTTGTGAATAAATTATTACTGAAAATTACCACTTTTGTTGGTGTCTGTCTGGAGGAGGTAAGTTTACTACTACCTCCTCTGAATTACCCATTGGGTTTTTAAGTGTTTTTAGCTAATTTTATCTTTTTGGCGCCTCTGTTTTGTCTTATTATTATACTAATCTTAATGTGTATGGCCACCTTAACTACAATAACAAAGTTTTTGAAACCTTAAAGCTGGCCATACACGTGGCGATCTCACGATGTTTCGTACGACCGTCGGTCGCACGAAACATCGTCAGATCCGCCACACACCATTCAGGGCTGAATCGGCAGGTAAGGAGGTATAAACAATAGGATTTCTACCTCCTTCTGCCGATTCAGCTCTGAAGGGAGAATTTTGGTCAGGCGCCTTCTATGGCGCCCGATCAAAATTTTCTAACTTGGCCGATCGGCGAGCCGACCGATTTCAGCAGCTTCCTGCGATATCGGTCGGCTCGCTGACATGCCATACACGCACCGATTATCGTACGAAACGAGGTTTCGTACGATAATATCGGTGCGTGTATGGCCACCTTTAGTTGGAGGCAATTAAGCACTGTCAATAAAATGTCCTTTTTGTTCACTGGTTCCAACTCTTAAAATAATGTAGCAGAAGTCAGTTTTCTATGAGGTTTGTTCAGTAGTTGTTTTCAACTACACTGTCTCAGGATTAAATACCAGAAATGCAGAGAATATAAACAACCAGGCAGATGCTGAGTTTAATAGCAAATACCTTTACAAATAACTTTGAACCCACTTACAAGGTTAAATTTATAAGCATACACCTATTAACACTATATATCAAATGAGGGGAAATTAATCAAAGACCCTATTTCTACCCAGCAATCACCAATTTACCTTGACACTCCCGCCATACACCCAAACTTGGGAGGTGTGGCAGTATATTGGAGATCTTTTTAAAATATATATTCTTTCATTATGCAAAAACAGTTTTTTGGGCAAAGACCTTATTTAAGACACCCAGATATTTATCAGTAAGGTATAGCCGGCCGGAGGCCACTAGCCTGGCCATACCTGGCACAGAGGGAGAGAAAAGTTAGGGGCACAACAATAGTATGAATGCATTGTATATCCCACCTACCTATATTCTAAGCAACATTAGTCAGTCTGTAATACTACACACTGATAGTAATACAAGAACTGTACATATGGACAGATAACCTAATAATAAACCAAGATTCTAGAATATCCTCTTGTAGCCCACAAACTTCAATTGAGAGGTTAACTATCAGTGTTTCTGAGGTACGGTGGGAGATATAGTCCAATAACACCCAAGCAGCCGCAATTTGTAAACACTACCGACAAAGCCAATGAATTCCACTGAGCTACTAACCAGATCTGATGATGAACATGTCAGTCTGTTTGTCTGCATTAAAATCCCCAAAAGCCGCAACTTTCCCGTAGGACTCGGAGCCGAACACATCAGCGGTAACATTTCGCAGTGACCCTAGTACCGGGGAACCGGACAAAGCCAGCAAAAGCACTGACACATACACCGACAGCTCCCAAACACCCATCACTGGGACCGGTCTGGAAGCGTCACACATTCAGCAGTACTTCCGGGTTTGGAACGACTTACGGCAAGACGAAAACACTTGCGTTCCACGGGCTGTTGGGTAGTGCGTTTGACAGCAGAAGTTGCGTTCCATTTGCTCTGTGTGGCTGTGTAGTTTACGGCAAAGCTCAGAGTGAACATTAGCTCTTGGAGTTGTGTCTTGCAGGCTGGTTTGTCCCGGGATTATGGCTCAGGTCCTGGCCGATGTTAGCTGGAAGGTGCTCGAGTTAAGGGCCAGATCTAAACGCTCAGGTTTGACAAACTCTAAACTTGCATGCATGAGTGCTGTGTGTTTATGTATAAATGCATCTAGTACAGTGCCAATAACTCTCCAGGCTTGCTTATGCCTCTTGATCTGCTTCTTGCGAATTTCCACATATATAAGTGCCGACACATTAGTCATTACACATTACTCGCCTGTGCTAGAAACTTATAGGTCACTTTCTTGGCTTCCATTCCTCTGTGTGGACTAGCTCTGCTTTGGCATATAGGTATTAGTATGGAGCCTGTTCGCTTGCAATGCTCGTCTGTCACAATGGGGAATGCAGGAAATTGCACAGAGTTGTGTAGCAATGGAACCAATATGTAATATTTTTCATCAGAGACAGATCTAAAGCAGCATAAGAGCCTTGATTCTGGGTAGTAAATAGTATCATTACATAACAACACATTTGGAGGAGAGAATTAATTCCCATACTTACAGCTTTTTCATATTTAGGGCAAAGAAGAGGCAATAGCAGTATTTGCTCAGTTTTTTTCTATTACTAATTTTTTGTCTTAATGACATTTTAACATTTCCCCATATTAAAAGGCTTTGTCTTGCTTACATTTTCCCTCAACCTACATGTGTGCTTTTCCTGATCTACATACCATCTGCCCAGGATATGGGTGTCCAAGCTGCTGCCCCAAATGCTTAGTGAATACTGTCAGTTGTAGTTCAGTGATAGAAAATGGTCAAATTAGAAATCTCTCAGGCACAATTACTGAGTATTACTGGGAACCTTTTGAAACAAATCTGAGTTGTTAATTGGATATTTTGATTTCCAACTAGTAGCGACATATTCCTTTGGAGAGTAAATTCAATGTGATTGCTTGGTTTTGTGTAATGGCTACATCTGCTGAAGTAAAATGTCACAAATGTGTATTATTTCTGGACCAGCTGCGACACAATTGTAGCACAAAACACTTGTCCAACCCAGACTTCCAGATTGCCCAAATCACTGTCTTATTTTATAAACTCATAGAATTGCCACTGTACCAATTCCTTTCCGATTTATGAATCGAACAATTGGCTTGGCTGCAGTTTGATTTTGGGTCTGCTGTCAGAACAAACCCTAAACCCAAAACATATCTTTGCTGTTGGTAACTCTAAAAGAAGCTAAAAGAAGAAGCTCCTGAGGCTTCTTTTTAAGCACTAATAATTTTTAATGAATTGATATTGGAAATTTGCTTAGAATTGTGTTTTCTTATATTAGGCAAAAAAATCTTTTTGGGGTTGACCTGTCAACTAGAGGGGGCATATACAGTTATTTTTAACCAATACGTGTGCATGCCTCAAGCACATTTGTTATTGAATTAGAGCACCCAGCATCTACTACTTGGGGATAGTGAAAGCAGATGCTGTCTCCCGAAATTAGCTTGTGGGGTGTATCAAATAGCAAATGCAGTTGAAATACCAATGATGAGTTATATGAGGCTATTTAGATATGATAGAATTCCTACATGTCATTAAATAGGGCATTTGAATTCTCTGTATTTAACAACCATGTACTAATGTAAAACATGGTATATTGGTTGGTTTTAAAATAACAAGTATGAAAGCATGTGATGAGTTTAGCAGTATTCTATTATCTTTAGTTAGCGGTAGCTCTATTTTTAAACTTATTTTGAGAGCAGTGTTTATTTAACCCTCCCCAAGGGCAAATGACCCTACTGTAACTAAATAATTAACCCTCTGAATACCCTGCAGCTTTTAGTTCTGTTAGTTTTAGCCATTTAACTAATGTAGATGTGGGCACCACAAGCCCGGCGCTGTAAGTGTAATGTATATTGCTACAGCCCAACTTTTTCAAATACTTTTGTGCAAACAAATACACTACAAATACAATGGCAAAAGCTTACAGCCTGATTAATTTGTGGCTCTCCTTAGAACAAAACTGTGTAAGTTATCTGCTACAGTATTGTTTCCATTCAGTGTAAATCACCCAATTGTCTGTTACTGCTAACCATTGTTTTGATCCCTTGTGCACACGTGTCCCAGATGGGTCACTCCCCCCCTTGCTATTTCTGGAGGGCAGTACAAGCTGTCCTGCTCTGGGATGTGTGCACAGAGGACACAACCCTACCATGACCTCTGTGTCCTGCAATCTCTCTTGTCTTATGTATATAACACTGGCTTACGCTGCTTTTTAGCATGTGCACCTGTATTTAAATGTCTTCTTATAGGCTGTTCTGTGGTGGTTTGTAATTTACCATGCTAAAATACTCGTATTTGCACCAAAAAAGACACTTCATTATCAATGGGACGTATTTCCTTGGCAGACATAAATAAATGCTTTATTTATAATCACAATTTAATTTATATAGCTCCAGATTGTGTGCTTTTTTTTTTTAGAATATATATTAGATAGCCTTTGCAGGAGCTGGAACTAGAAATGATTGCCAGTGTTTTGTGTGTTTACTATGTTTGGGCTTATTACTTTTCTTTATAGCCCCAACATAATATCCAGCTTTGTATAGGCATTATAAATATACAGGGCATGTATACTTTTACATATTCTAAAGTTGTAGTGTATATTAAAGCAATATTTGTAGACCTGCTTCAATATTCCTCCTTTTCACGTACTAAGGGGCCGATTTACTAATCCACAAACGGATCGAAAGTGTCCGAATGTGTTTTTTGACGTAATGAACGGTATTTTGCGATTTTGCCGTCACGACTTTTTCGTAAATTGTTGCGACTTTTTCGTAGCCGTTACGACTTGCGCGAATTGTCGAATTGTCGCGACTTTTTCGTTGCCGGCGCGAAAAAAACGGAAAGGTTTGCCCGCCGTTTACTAGCGCTCAATACAAAAAAGTCGCGACAATTTGCGCAAGTCGTAACGGCTACGAAAAAGTCGCGACAATTCGCGCAAGTCGCAACGGCTACGAAAAAGTTGCGACAATTCGCGCAAGTCGTAATGGCTACGAAAAAGTTGCGACAATTCACAAAAAAGTTGCGACGGCGACGAAAAATTACGAAAAAGTCGCAAAATGTTCGTTTCCGATCCGATTTTTTCCCATTTGGGATTCAGATTTGTGGATTAGTAAATCAGCCCCTAAGAGTTAAATACACAACATTTACACCAGTAGAGGCATTCAGAGCACTTGCTTTAAAGAAGCACGTGGTTTAAAAGGGCAATATAAATCTATATTTACTTAATACATATGTTATGGTTATTTTAATTATAAAGCCGTAAGGAAGCATTATATTGCTTTTACTGTCTGAGTTAGTTAAACTGAGAAATGAGCTCTGTATAAACAACCTCACCCCTCCACCTATTATTATTATACATGTTTATAAAGCATCAGCATATTCCGCAGCACTGTACAATAAATGGATGTGTACATTGAACATACAGATTTAAATACGAAAACAACCAATAACAGATACAATAGGTAAAGATGGCCCTGCCCAAAAGAACTGTAACTGCTTTGGCTTGCAGATAATCAGGGGAACTATCTGTGCAGTGGTAAACAGTCTAATTATGTACCTTAATATAACCAAATATGGAGGAACTTTGATATTGATGATATTTTTTAATTAAAATAGCTTGTTACCTCCTACATGTCATGCACAGATTCCCAAAACCAGAACAGATGCTAAGATTCTGGTCTTGGTTCACACTTCTGCCTATAACAGTCGCCCTATTAGTTTGGGAGGAGCCCTCCATTACCGCCAAAACTTAAAGTTGGAGAACCAGGGCAAGACTTCTGGCAGGGCCAGAACTAGGGGTAGGCAGAAGAGGCAGCTGCCTAGGGCGCAACGATTGGGGGGCGCCAGGCAGGTACCTCTCCTGCCTACCCCTAGTGCTACTTTGTCATTGCCTCCACCGCTTGTCATTAGCGGTGGAGGCAATGACCGATCTAATCGCACCGCCCCTCCTGCTCCTCCACCTGTGCTTTGGCGCGCATGCGCCGCTCGGGGGGCGGAGTTGGCCGACCGGGTTGCCTAGCGTGCCCGGTCGGCTTGGCCCGCCCCTGACTTCTGGGCAGGCAAGGGAACCAACGCTTGTCACAGGTGTAACGTGGGAAAAGAGCAGAGAGTAGTCAATTAGAACAGGCCGGGTTCAATTACTAAACTATCAGCCCGATACACAATCAGAATCAAGAGATGTGGTCAAAAACGGGCGAAAGGTCAGTTCAGGCAGAGAAACAGCAGTGGTTAGGAACACAAGAATCAGATTAGAAGCGCACCCAGGAACTTAATAGGTTAGACCTACACTGGGCAACTGAAAACAGTACAAATACCCTTTAAATACCCTGCGTCAAAAATAAAAGGACACGTGTATCCAACACGCGCAATGGAAAAAAGTAAGCGGCGTGCTTCACCATAAAACTACAGCTGTTAAGAATTCTAAATGGTTAAAGGGAACCTTTTCAAAAAGAACATTACACGTAGCAATACTTTAATCATATTTTGTCTTATTTTCTTCTATTTCCTTGTTTATTATAGTTAACTTTCTCCTTCTGCTTAATTGCTCATGCACTAATGAAACACCAGAGACCAATTTATTAGTCTGACAATGACCTTGTAGGCCAGTGGTTTTTCTGCTGGGAAAGCAGTAAGTCAAATAATATAACATTTTTGCTATTTATCTTTGAAAACTAAAAAGACCAGATAAAGTTAATGAAAAGAAAACCTTGCCTTTCCTGTTTTACATAACAAAAATGGCATAAAAATTGTATTTTACACAGAATTAATTTAATCCTTGTTTCGCAATTTCTCATCTATTATTATTATTATTATTCATCTATTAATGCAATTATGTCATTACTTTATGCCACCTGAGCCTTTTTATAACCAAGTAATATTAGATGGTGTTATAGGGTGGTTTTATAATTTTTACATAGCATTATAAAAAGAACTCAACCCTAAAAAATATATGGTTAGAAATACTATATTTTATATATTAATCATTTTTTACCAACCTACAGTTTCACAGTCCTATAAAATCTATGCCGTCAAGTTGTCCACAGCAGTTCCTCATATTTTCTTGTTAGACCATCTTTTGATTGCTAAGGGCACTGTACAAAATATTTGCTCTGGGCTTCAAAAGCTAAGCTAAAGATCTCCATACACGGGCCAATTCTAGCTGCTGATATCGGTCCCTTAGACCGATTCGGCAGCTAATCGCCCGTGTATGGGGACTACCGACGGGCCTGCCCAACCGATATCTGGCCTGAAATCGCCCAGATCTTGCGGTGCCTTAGTATTCATGGGTAATTAGCAGAATGTTAGGTTTGTCATAGAAGCTGTTTAGTTATCAATTTAGTAATCAATTTCCTATAGTGCCATATGATATGACTCGTAAAATAGAAACAGATCTTCACTGAGAAAGGGCTATATACAGTCCCCTTTCCATTCCAATTCAATGCTTGGCCAGATGACCAGATCATGTGCAGTTTTGGCAACCTATACTGATCTAAACTGATCTTTATGCAATGCATGCAAAGAAACCCCCATTCACGTTAATTCTCAACTTTGTTATTTCTTGAGCTGAACAGAGAAATATAAGTTACAACATGGGGCATTCACAATGCCCCATGTAATGAGCAAAGTGAAAAAGCCCTCTGTAAGCACAGGCAGCATATTATATTCTTCTTTATATCACTGTGGTTGTTATACAAAACCTTAATAACCAAATGAATTTCAGCTTATTCAGCATGGTAGTGTTTTGTAAAGGTCAACACCAGACTGGTTATTTTAGCTGTAGCAGACATCAAGTTTTACTTAAAACCTCTAACTTTCAAAGTGCAAAAATTTATTGTATCATTTATTAGATGTATTTGTTTGTTATCTTGTATGCACTTATTTATTGTACAGCACTGCTGCATATGTTGGTAATTATAAATATGTATTAATAATAATAGTATTAATTTCAGAAGACTTTATTAAGTCTCTTCCAGAATCTTTTACCACCACAGAACATTCTGTTTTGTGTGCTGTTATGTAAAATGTGTGTAATGTTTTCTTCCTTGTATCTTCTTGTTTTTGTACTGACTTCATTTAACAGCTCTAACATTTTAATTTCACGGTGATTGCCCCTAACAACTACTAATCGATTGTGGGAATTGCTGTAGTTTAGCCTGAGAAGTTTGTGATTTGATGCAACCAATTGAAATGGCCAATTCTGTCGACAAGGCGGTTTCCTTCTCGCCAACATTCTTAAGGTCTGGTAAGTGAGCACAAATCCAACAAATCATTTATTTTAGATTTGTGTCATCCTTTAGCATGTATTTTGTCTGTTTCATGATGTTTAGACTTTCAAGTAACAATATTTGTGTATGTATGCATGTGATGCATGTGTGCATATATGTATATGTATATATATATATATATGTGTGTATGCGCATATATAATTATTATTATTATTTTTTTATATTCTTTATGTGTAGGCTTACATATGTATACAGACTCAAACTATATCATTTTCAGTTATTAAACAACAATGACATTATATAAACCAGTTGGGAATAAATGAACTCACATTTAATAAAATAAAATTTGATAAATTTGCCCCAAAGAGTAAAGGTGGCCATACACGAGGCGATTTCGCTCGTTGTGCGATGAACGATTATATCGACAAACGATCGTATGGCGATCGAGTTCCCATACGATATGCCATCCACGGGCAACGATAATTCGGGAAAGATTTTGTCGCATCATTATCGTAAAATACGTACGATCGTACATCTACGTACGATCGAATGTCGTTGACTTCCGCTGCTGGCAATCGTGACATGCGCAGAGAACAATCGTTGAAAGACAAATGTCTGACACTCACACCAACTGGCAGATTTTATCGTTAACCGACCAAAATTTTTAAACCTGGCCGATCGATTTTGGGGACGATAATGTCGGCTCGTTTAGTGGGCCGACGATCGTTCGTACACCACCAACTATACGATAACTTAACGATAGCATCGGATTGTTCGGGAATCGGTCGTTTGTAAGTAAAAAATCGGTCCGTGTATGGCCACCTTTACTAGTAGCAGCTACTTTTTCATGGCTACTAAACACCAGAAAATACCCTGCCATAGACAATACTGAGAGTTGCCTCTGCTAAAACACACATAGAGACAATTATCAGTAAATGACCAGCATTGTCTTTTTTAGTTGCCACTACAAGTAGCTGCTACTAGTAGCTCCATGTGTCTTCACCCTAAAAACAATAGCATGTGGCAGTTTTCAGACTGCTATGTGCCTCGGCATGGATGTCCACTGTCTTTAGGGAATGTCCTCAACCAACCTGAGGTCCAAATTACCTTGGGAATTACCATGTGAATTCAGCCCATCTTGATACCTTAGTACTAAAGTTATGCTTCATTCTATCAGTAGCACTCAATTGACATGGAGCTGGCTTTGTTCTTTAAGCCTCACTGTGAGACTTACATGGGTATTTAACCTTATGCTAACAAGAAAGTGATATAGTTAATAAGTGACAATGCAGTCCTTGGTAGATCACTGGCTTTCCATTTGTAGAACAAAGACCCTACATTTTTAATAGCAGGCATGATAGATACCCTCTGCTCAAGCATCTAATCTGAAAGATGGGTAAGTGGATTTTGCTGCAATGCAGCACTCTCCATTCTGCTAATTGACATAGAGTATATTCTAGACTCCTATTTCTTGTGTCATCATTGTTCATTTTTTTTTTTTTGTTCATCTTGGTTCCTTTTTTTATAGGTTTTGTTTTTGCTTGTTTCTAGGGTTGCCAATTTGTCTATAAAAATACTTGCCTAACAAAGTCTACTATTATTTTACCATTTTAATAAAATTCCCATGTAGTATTATATTTACTGGTAGGGCCTGTAAAATACAGACAGGTGACCACCTTTACAGTATGGGAAATTCAGAGGCAGAGGCCATTTCATCTGAATGAAGTGTTCAGGTACTTTTTTGTTAGCCGTAATGAATACGTTCTCACATTTATACAGAAAGGACATGCATATTGGTTGACGCTGTGGGTTGAAGAATTCTTTATTGCGTTCTTTAAGAATTTGTACTTTTCATAGTGTGATTGGTTTTCTCATGTACTTGAAAAGTCTGTAGCTTTCTTAGGCCTCTCTGCTTGTTTTTATTTGGTAGTGTTTGTGGCAAGCTGTGCTAAAGATCAGTATCCTAAAAATAACTTGGAATAACAGTATGAAATTACATTTGAACTACATGCCTGAGGGAGCTGGTCTGTAGCTGGCACTGCTGAGGTTAGAGTGTACATTTCATTTTGTTACTAAGCACACTGCCTGGGCACTGCTCTTGTTAGATATTTCAGTTTGTGTGTAGATAAAATATTTAGCAATATGATTCTGAGGACAGATACACTAGCTATTTTATCCACTTACTACTTTTTTTCTTTTGATTGAAATTACATTTGAACACACTCTTTTTCTCCTCTTGTGGTCTATTTGGTGACATGCCTGCTGTGTGCTGGCATCAGTTCAGTTGTTATTGTCCATTAATTATATACCACAGATATTGTGTATATAATAAAATCCATTACCTCAGCACTGAAAGACAGCACTGCTAACCATGGCACGAGAGTGCTGCCCACTTAAATAATGTTTATTACGTGCATTAGGGGAAAGTATTTCACACTGGGGATATTTTTTGGCATACTCTTTTTGTGATAATTAGTGTGCCAAAAATGAAGAAAATATCAGCGAAGATCCAACCAGCTATGCTCATTAGGAGCAGATGCAGATAACAGACATCATTAGTGTAATTCTGCAAAAGGAACTAGCCATAGTAAAGGAAAACATAATAAACTGTAGTAGTGGAGTAGTGTAATTCTGGTTGACCCAAAATCCATGAGTTGGGCATGTTTGGGTTGAAATATTGGCAGGCATTTGATTGGAGAAGTACATTTCTTCTTTGCCAATAAAGATTCTCTGTCTTGTAACAAGAGGTATGCACGGAAACAACATATGAAGCAGGAAGATGCAGTTACGGGTTGGGTTCAGGTTGCACAGTGGCATCATTTTGCAGTTTAGGGTTAGGTGTGGGTTGAGTTTTTCCTGACCCAGACATCATTAATGGCAAGCGCTATTAAGTCAATTCAATTAAAAACTATTTTTAAACACATGAACATAACAGTTATCAGTTCACAGTATCAGCACAGCAATACATTCTCCACAGTATGTCCACATAGGTCTGTCAGAGCACAGAAGTGTGGCATCCAAGGTAAGGCTGACAGTCATACCTCTACTTCATTGTCTGCAATGGCATGAGCTGCACAGGAGCTGTTTTCAAGGACATGGATGTATTCATATGTGTTTCGTTAAGGTATATATCACTTTTATTAATAGTCATTTGAATTTGCTCCCAATATAAATTGCTTAAATTTGTCCAATGAAACAGCAATAAACCACAGAAACCATATTTCCTGGAGTTGCCTCTTCCCCTTCCCAAAAAAGGTTGTGCCTAAGGTAGCATGGTGGCTCTGTGGGTAGCACTTTTGTTCTGAACCGTTAGGGTCCTCAGTTTGTTTCCAGCTTGGGCACTTTGTTGGTAGTTTGTATGTTCTCCATGTTTCTGTGTGCGTTTTCTGCCGGAATTCAAGTAAGCCACATCATTTCCCCCAATTTGCCACAGGCAAATAGCTTAAATTGCATAACCACATGAAATTGCCTCTAATTGTGTTTTCAAGCAGTTTTTCATTGAACAGCATTGTGCCCCTTGTGTCATTGAGTTGTTGGAAATTATAATTCAGGAGCAGTGGAGATAAACAGGATGGGCATTCCTTTTATAATATGTTGTGTCATTTTTGCTATAAGATAAAACCAATTAATGTTGGTGATAGCAGATCTCTGTAATAGAAGAAGAGTACATAAAAGCTAAATGGATTATGTGCATTAAAATTCATTGCTATAGATTGAGCAATAAACTGTTCCATAGCAACAGCTTTTAATTTATTTGTAAACTACAGTTACTAGAATAAGACAGATGGGGGAATCTTCCAGAGATGGGCTTTAAACTACAGCTCAGCTGTAGCATTCTGTTTCAGATGGTATGCAAGTGTGGGGTTATTCTTTTTTTTTTAAATCCAATAATTGCTGTATTTTTCTTTATTTTGGCTGCATTACAAAGGGAAGGAATCCTATGGTAAGTATACATGTTATAGTGCTGCTGATTTATTCTAAGGCGTCTTATAAAAATGAAAATCTACAATTTATTAACAAAAATGTATAGTTTTATCACAGTTCTAAAATGGCAATCATCAATTATTTCAGACAGTTAAAGGAGATCATGGGAAACCACTGCTTGGAAGTTTTCATCTGCTCAATTCAATTAGAAATGTCTACTTTTTGATCCCAAAAAAGAGTTGATTTTGCTACAACTACTGAATTTCATTTTGGGATTGGGTATTTGGACAAATCCAAAAATGATGCAGCTGGTATACTCCTAGTCATTTTGCTGTTTTATTAAATACTCCTTCAAAGGAATAGCTCTTGCTGAACTCTGTTTCTATATATTCCAGACAGGGCTGATGTAAGGTACCAGCAGCCCTAGGGCCCATTGGTGGGCCCACACTTCCCCAAGGCATTTGTTATTGAACAACCCTCAACCCGCATGTGAACTTCTATATAATGAGGCAGACAGTGAAGAAATGTCCTGTAGTTACTAAAATAGCCACACTGCACTAATATTTATGGGAGTATATATGTGACAACATGGGATTGCCACAAGAAAAAAAGCATAGAAAGGAACCATGTTGTAGAGCTTTTTGATGATTAAAATTAAGCAGATGCTTCTGTGCTGATGGGCCACCTGTCCTGGTTGGCCTTTGGTAAATGTCCCTTTTGCCCATTTATTAATATGACCCTAATTCCAGAATTCTGAATGTAAAAGTCCTTGTTTTTCTATTGCTTACATATCTGTTACTTATCAGTATCAACACTGTGAAGTAAATTAAGTAATTTCCCCTGAAATATTTAGTGGTGCAGTTAGTTTCTCACATCTACTGATTTTTTCTAGAAATTGGGTAGACTAGTAATTATTTCAGACTTAAAGTGGACCCATCACCCAGACATAAAAAGCTGTATTATAAAAGCCCTTTTCAAATTAAACATGAAACCCAAAATCATTTTTTATTACCACATCCCTACCCATTATAAAAGCATTTAAAAATCCCAGTTGTTAATCATATATTGCCTGCCCTGCCCTGCCCCTATGCCTTAGGCATAGAGGTGGGGCAGACAGTTACTTTCACTTTCAATTCAGAACTTTTTAGATGTTGCTGCTCTCCTCACATTCCCCCTCCCCTCCTCACCATGTAATTATGCAACCAGTGCATGGACATGGGCATGGGGTCCACCCATACTGGCACAGAAATAAAATGTTGGCAGGATGCAATGCCTGCTTTGATAACAGTGTCCACAAAATGGCCCCTGTCTGCTTGCTGCAATTGTGAATTCCAAGGCTGAAGAAAATAACATAACATAACATAATTTATATAGTGTAAGTAAAGTTTATTTTGCTTGACAAACACAATAGAAAACAATTTAGTATTATTTCTTAAGGTGACAGGTCCCCTTTAAAGAGATACTGACACCAGAAATGAAACCTTTTTACATCTATCATAACACTGACTTTGACTGCTATTTATAATTTTGTCATAAAAGTATCGGTCCAATGCTTTTACATCCCTCATGTTCCCCTATGAGGGGGGCTGCCATATTTGTGCAGCAGTAATCAGTTAGCAGTAGAAGCTGTACAGGGACATCCAGGTTGGCAAAACAGTCAGGTTTAGGAAATTCAAATAACAATTACTTACAAAAAAGATTAACATGATTTTTGGGTAACTTTTTCTGTAGATTCATATTTTAAAAAATATTTTTTTCATGTCATTATCACTTTAAGTTGAAACCATAGGTTTACTAACGTGTATACAAAAAAAGTATTGAAGGAGGAACCCGGTTATTAAATATGTAATATGAAGACTAAGGCTTTTTTAATAACCTTCTGTTTTTAATTTTAAAGTGGATTTGAATTTTTTTTTTTAAAAAGTAACACAGAAAAATTGCTGCAACTTTTCCAAGATTTACCATGTATTTAAACGGCTAAAAATCCGAATATGACAATTTGCCTGTTTAAACTTGCAGGCTTTATGTAGAATTCAATAGCAAAGATCCCTTCCCTTGTCTTGAAGTTTTTTCTGTTTTCTTTAAACTTTAGAGATATCTCTGGGGTTTGTCCAAAAATTCAGACTTTTTCAAGTCGGGAGATTTTTTCTGACTTTTCTCACAGCAACTTTTCCTTGCAACTTTTTTTTTAGTAAATATTAGACATTCAGCAAAATGAGTTTGAAAATAAAAAAAAATAGAAATTATAGAATTTTAGTAAATCTGCCCCTTAATGTTTCATATTATTGGACACAGCAAACTATACCTGGTCATAAGGCTGATCAGATACAAGACTATAGTGTAAATTGTGCATTGAAAAAAAAGGGTGGCATATGGGATGCTGAAATAAACTGCTTATTAGTATGTAATCATAATGATATGTTTCCTTTTCGTACCATTGTCATCTCATAAATCTATATGTCAAAATATGAAGAGACACATTTATTTAGTGCAATTTATGTCTGCTACCATATATAATAATTGGGCATTAAACTGACAAGCAGTTGCCATAATGTCATTTACCATGATATTGCATTGTTTAATGAATTTGATAAGCAGCAAAAAAAGAATGACACAGTTTACTTAGTGAACCTTAAAGGAGACTGCAAGTCAAAAATTAAAAAGCATACTGCCCAATAGTCCTCCTATTGTTTAGTAAAAACGCCACACTTTTGGCTCACCTAATCAAATATTTACTCAGTCACACTTACTTCACATTTTCTAGAACAGGCAGCCATCTCTAAAAAGGTATTCTCCCTTCCTTTCCCTCCTTGCTTCATACTGCACATGTGTTTCATTCCCTCCCCCACCCTCCTCTCTGGCAGATCCGCTTCTGGCTGGTGGGCATGTGTAGCTCAGAACAGGAGACAGGATCAATTTACACACATGCTCAGAGAATAGGAAGGCTGCCGCTGGCAGCCTACAGGAAGGACAGAGAGATTTCAGTGATGTCACTGTAGTCTTCACACTGCTGTAGGCTGCCAGCACCATATCTCAGAGAAGCAAGCAGGGATCTGGGAATTTAGATATGCAGTAAGTACTTAAAAAAAATGCCTTTAGACTTACTTTTAATTTATATTAACCTTTCATTGTCCTTTAAGCAACCATATATTCTGCCTAGTCTAGTCAATGGGAGCAGCAGTTCTTAGTTCGGAACAGAAGGCAGAAAGTACTGTGTGACGTCCTGCACAACTATATGGAAGTGTGGAGTACATATTGATACAAGTGCCTTTAATGAAAGTGGTTTTACATGCAACTGACTGTGGGGAAAGTGCAGTGACTTCAACCACACTAAAGGCTCATTAGCTCCTGGTGAGCAGGAGTCTGTACATGGCTACTTGCTTCATCACTCTTACTACTCAGCCTGTTTTTTGGGGTGTGTGGGTCATGATATATCCCATGTAATGACTTAACTGCATTGTGCAATTGTTTTTACCTTTTTAAATTGCACCAAATTAGCAAATATTTTGGATTGAATCAATGTTTAGATAACCCCAAAGGAGAGATGCATGAAGGCACCAAACAGTGTAGTTCCCTTAAAGTTAGAAACACAAGTGGCATAATGTTGTCCAACATGTAAATTAGTGGACACACAGTGGGGCCTGTTAATGTAATGGAAGACATTTCTGGCAGATGTAAATTATATTATCATATGTCACAGTGGTGGTGGTTGTGGGGGGATCTCACCTTTATTATATATTAGTACACTTTAACTGGAATCTAGAGAGCTTCTTATATCTTCTGCTCCGTGTATGGCAGATGCTGTAATGGTTGAAAGAAAGAATAGTACAGTGGCAGGTTGTGGATTTCTAAACTATAATTGTACAGGACTTTTGATTTTGATCGGGCACTCCCTACCAATTTTAACAAACTGGTATTTCCTACCCCAGAGCAGGATATCTAAAGGTGAGAACCATACTGTTGTAGTTGAAAGGTTTTTGCAGAAGCTAGGACTGCCTACATTTTGAGAAAGGCTGCTTCAAAATGTTGTAATCTTTTAATGTAGAGATAAAGTAGTTGCCACCAATAAAATGTCATTCTTTGTAAAAGTATCTAGCAAATTATTTGCTTGGCATAGTAAACCTATTCCTTAGTTTAGTTAGGATATGTTAGGAACCAACATTTATTTTCTCAAATATATTTAATTTCTTGAAGAATCCAATTAAGCATGTTGACCTACACTCTTTAGTCTGTTTCAAGTTTACTTTGTTTGATAGAAGGTGCCTTAGAAACAATGTAAGCATGCTTTCCATTGGTGTTAGAAGATAAAAATTAGTTGTACAATGGTCTTACTGTCAAGGTTAATGGAATTTTAAAATAAACCTAATAACTGTTTGACGCTGTTCTAGCTGGTGGTCATGCTTGGAAATCCTACAAAAAGGACATTACGCCTGTTTTAGGTTTGTCATTTTAGATATATATAGACAGACAATGGACCTGAGCCATGGTTCTTCGGGGCTTATTTATAAAAGTCTGTGTAAAATATTTAATGCCTGAAAAAAAAGTAAATGTGTCTGTTTATAAAACACTGGAGTAGACAAAACATGCAAAATAATGCCAAGTTTTTCTTGTGCAGAATTTCATTACATAAAAGATATATGTCTCCTATTTATAAAAGTCCATTTGCCAAAATCTGTTTTTGTACCTCTCAGAATTTGGTAAGTCAGTTAAAATCATAAAGACTGATATTACACAAAATGTGTAAGTATAAAATGTGATAAGAGTTTGACCTGATTTTTCTATCGCCACCAGTTTAAAACCAAACATAAATAATTCCTCGGATTCAGAGGAAAACATTATAGTCTGCCTGTGACCATTTTCCTTTAAAGGAGAGGGAAAGTAAGACAGTTTATTCCCATAAGATAAGCCACAATAGTGCAAGTTAGAATGCTATATTTATTCTGTAGAATGCTTTACCATATCTGAGTAAACAGCCCTAGAAGCTCCCTCTGTTTGTTTAAAAATTAGCAGCTGCCATTTTAGCTTGGTCTAATGTCACTTCCCTGCCTGCGCGGTGCTGCCTGGAACAGCTCTTAGCTCAGATTACAGCAGGGGTGGGAGGGGGGAGGAGACACATGGGTGGCAAAGGGAGAGAAGAGCATGTGGTGCAGGCTCATGCCTGTGCCCAGGAGGTTTGAGCTGAGAGAAGGAAATCTTATACCAAAGCCCATGTGTATACAATAGAAGGAAATAAATACTGGGCTCGGAACAGCAACACTGTATACATTGGTGTATTTACACAGACCTTTCTGATAATGCTTGTATGGTTCCTTCTCCATAAAACCCCTCAGTCATTAAACCCTTCCCACACCTTTTCTGTGTTGAAGTAATGGATTCCAGGGCTCAGTGTCTGTCTGATTCCATGGTGGATGACACATAGATTCTCTGAAAAGCAGAGGGACTTTCCAAAGTAGAATTAAACTAGTATTCGTTTTAGTATTAGTTTGTAATTGGACACTAGTCTGATACGCCTATTAATGCATGTTTTTTTCATAAGGCTAAAAAAAAATATGCACCATACACTTTGTGTGGCATAAGCCTAAGGGGGGAGGTGAACGAATGGATAATCAAAGCAACTATGTAGGACTGCTAATGGCAGCTATAAACACAAGTGTAGTATACTTATCTGTGTGTTTACCACTGGGAGTAATATAGAGGGCGCTGTGCTATGCCTGCAGTAGTTTTATTTCAGTGCCTGTTCTCTCTCTCTCTCTCTCTCTTTCTTTGTACAATAGAGTTTTACCCTGTGCTTAGGGATTAGATCTTCCTTGTTAAATAAACTTACATAAAGTTGTTAATAGTATGCTGCCTGTTTGTGGAGCCTTGATATGATCTGCAGAAGAAGTACCTTTAAAGAGTGGTGCTGCTTCTCACAGTGTCTGCAGCCATCTTTGCATGTCTGCAACTGCAGTTGCTCTTTGTAAATTTGATTCTAGCCTCACTAGTACTTTGCTTTTACTGTCCAACCATCACCCACTTTTCCACCACTACACACACATACAGAAACCTTAATGCAAGGAGAGGAAAGCCCTGGGTGATGAGGGGTAAAGTGGTACAGAAACAGAAAGAGAGCTTTGCAGAGAATAGGCAATATATAGTTAAGTGGGGGAAGCTGGGTGATTCATGTAAAATACAGTGAGATAGGTAGAAATATGGAGTGTGCTATAAGAGCAGTTTGATTATCATGTCTCTGTTTCTGCCAGAAACACCCAGTTTAGAGGCTCCTTCAAAGTGGCCCCAGTTGGGCCCCACATCTTATAAGACTGGCCCTGCTGGGTCAGCAGGTCTGCATAGGCCCTCATTATGCATCAGCAATTGTTGTTTAAAAGTAAAGGGAAACATAGCAATGAATGTATGCTGAATACAGCAGATGAGAACCTTGAAAGCTATGCTCAGTTTCTTTTATAATTGTAATGCTAAATTAGCTCACTTCTAAGGCAGCTTTAAAGAATACAGAAATTAACATTTTTCTCATTGTCTGCAATTTCAAATTTAGTCTGCATTGGTGAATGGGGTAACTGTATTTAGCAAAGTTATTCTCTGTAGAAGTATGTTACTGAAACTTGATTTAACAAAAAATGTATACAGCCACTACTGAAAAACTAAATTAGCAGTTGTGAGTAGTGATGAGCGAATTTGTCCTGTTTCGATTCGCAGGAAAATTCTCAAAACTACCCCTTTGGAGGATGCAAAATGGGGCCCCATAGCATAGGGTCTTTACTGCAATGTAATGTTGCCTTTCCATAGAGTCCAAAGCATTTGGCAACGTTTTGCCATTTTTCAAATTTAATCCATCTTTTTGTGATTTTCTTTTTCAGCAATCTGGGCAAGTTTGCTCAGTACTGCTAACAGATATATCTAGTCTTTATTCTTTATACTTGTGGGCAAGTATATATATATATATATATATATATATGTATATATATATATATATATATATATATATATACCGTATATACTCGAGTATAAGCCGATCTGAATATAAGCCGAGGTACCTAATTTTACCTAAGAAAACTGGAAAAACGTATTGACTCGAGTATAAGCCTAGGGTGGGAAATGCAGCCGCTACTGCTAAGTTTCAATAATCAAAATAAATACCAATAAAATTACATTAATTGAGGCATCAGTGGGGTATATGTTTTTAAATATTTATTTCAAAGAAAAACAGTAAGTTAGCTCTGTAAGTGGAGAAGAGGGTCAACAAAAACAATATGATATCAACAATGATAACTTAAGAGTACTACACCCCTTAGCTCAATCCTTCAAAACTGTATATAGTTTATATAGAATATAAAGTGCCATGCCTAGCGCAGAATGGGACAGGTGAGGCTGGTAGATGAAGATGAATTTGGGTGCGGGCCAGGGCACTGGAGGGTCTGGTTGCGGGTGGCCTAATTTGCACAAAAAGGACAAAGGGTGCTAGTCTGGAGGGACCCACAGCATCCAACTCAAGTATAAGCCGAGGGTGACTTTTTCAGCACATTTCGTGTGCTGAAAAACTAGGCTTATACTCGAGTATACACAGTATATGTATATATTTAGACTGGTAGAGAGTGTCGGCACGCATAGGATTTCCACAATAAAGCAAAAATAATAAAAGACTTTTAAATACAAACGGTGAGTTTTATTGCTTCCAAAGTTTCAGTCCTGTACTAGGACTTTCGTCAGGGAGTGCAAGACAGCATACATATCAGCGCTTTAAATGCGTTATTTGGCGCCAAGAGATAATGTTGCTAAGCAGCAGTATAAACAAAACAATGTGTAAGTGAATAAAGCAAATAAAGTTAAAAAAATATGTCAAGAGTGTGTACGGTGTCATTATTGTGTCCTTACCCCATAGCAATTCACGGTCGCTTCACATAGACAGTTTGCCGCCCGCCCCTAACCGCCCGTAGGACAGAGACCTGCTCCTGACAAGGCAGGAGTTTGACACAATAGAGAAGACAGTGGGAACGCCGATCGTTGCTAGGTGGCAGTAGGTAGTGGAGACGCTGTACATCGAACAGGCAGTGCTCCTCCTCCTGCAACATTTTAGACCGCTCGCCCCAGGTTCAGCGCTCTCCCATCGCTCCAGTCGTGGACATCAGGGGATAGACATACTCGGTAGTAGCTGAGTAGCTGTGTTTGTCCCCTTGTCCTAATTGGTATATATATATATATATATATATATATATATATATATATATATGTAGATAGATATATTTTCCCACAACTGGCAATAACCAATGATTTCTGACAGCTAGCCATATTCTTCATTTCTCAGGCTGCCACAGCCATGTGACTTGAAAGTAGTTCTAATGTGTAGCTCTGGCCCTTTCTGAAAGCTCAGACTCAGGCACAATGCACTGAGATGGCTGCCTACACATAAATATTACAGCTAAAAAATACATTTGTTAGTTCAAGAAGTGAATATTTTGCTATGTAAATAGTGTAATTTAAAAATAAAAAGTATAAGGTCCCGAAATTCTTACTCTATTCCTTTTCAACAAACATATCTATGTAATTTGTTTCCTTCCCTTTTAATTTCTAAGCTCTTGCTAACCAATTTTTTCTCCTGTTTCATTCTGTGACCAGAGCTTATTAATTTATTGTAAGTTCCCTGTTTTTTATAATATTATTGTACATTGCTACACATCTTCATGTTGCTATATAAAAACAAAAGAGGATAATGATTGATTTTTTTCATATTATAAATTAGAAATAATTAGCAATGAATGCTGGGGATTGATGTTCTGAGCAGGTAACCAATTTTTTCCCTTCCCCTCCTCCGAAGTTCTAGTAATATTTACATTTATATAATTATTTTTCTGACACTTTTGGAAGGAGGTTGGTTTTCATCCAGATCAAATTTTAAAAGAAATTTTTATTTTTAAATAAAATCACACTTGTGTTTTTTCTTGTTATGCATAATGTTTTATCAGTATAAAAGGATTTTCTATGCTTTGAAAGTAGACGGAAACATAGCAATTTATGTTGCATACCACAGATGAAAGCCTTGAAAGCTAGACTCATTTCCATTATATAATCTTAATGCTAAATTAGCTCACTTTTAAGGCAGTTTGAAAGAATACACAGCTAAACATTCTCCGTATTTTCAAAGTTATTGAGTAGTCTGCAGTGGTGAATAAGGGGTATCGTTACTTGTTAGCAACAGTTTATATAGGCTCTAAATCTTTTAATAAGAGCCACTATTGAAGAACTGATTTAGTAGTTTTGGCCTCTATATATCTTTGTAATATTATAAAACCAGTCAACTGGTTTTAAAATGTCGATTTTGTAATTTTAGAAAACAATATTTCTTTGTCCCTTTCTAGACTCTTTACTGCTGGTTCTGGCTCTTGAAACAGTGTAGCCGAAGCTAGATTATTAACTGACCTGTAAAGAAGCGTAGAAGGAATTGTGGGGATTTGAATCTTGGGTGAAGGAAAGCTGTACACTTTTTTCAAAAGGCAAAACCAGCAGTGCCGAAAGGGATAAACAAATACTACTTCCAGTTGCAATTACATTACAAAAAAAAAAAAAATTTTGGGTGAAGTTCCACTTTTGACGTGTTATGTTATGTGTCATAACCAACACCATGGTGTCATGTTTGTAATAAAACACCTCTACTTAAATTATAATTAAGGTTACAGTTATCTGCAGATATAATTGTCAGGTATTTTTTTTAGATTCTTCCCTCAGATCCATAAACATAAAGATCCACTCATTTGGCAAGGTTGCCAAACAAGTGAATCTTTGCCCAACTTGACCACCTACATGCTGGGCAAAATCAAATTGATCCGATCACTTTGTCCCTGGGCAAAAAATTTGATCATAGTGGGTGTCTATGCAGGCCTGTCAGGTGAGGACAACATTAAGACGCCAATATTATTTTCAAACCTGCCTAATGCATATCTGCACACTTTTTGGCCAGATACACAGAAAAGCTGTATTCAACTGCTTAAATTCGTATGTGGCAGGTTAATAAAGATTGGTAAATCATTGTCTGTTTGTTGTTAGGGAAGAGAAATTTGCTTTAATTTTGCTCTATTTACTTAGAGAACAAAGTATTAGCATTAGGCATTACTGATATGCAATATTTAATAACATGTTAAGGTTTGTTGAACAGCTGAAATCATGTTTTTGTTGGACATGATTTGAAAATCCTTTGGAAATTGTTCCAGACTGTGTTGACTGGCAAGTTAGGCAAAAGTCTAGTTTATTTTAAGCTTTCATTTTTGCTTCTCCGATGTTAGTAAAATGTAAAGAAATTAAAAAAATCAATTACAGTATTAATAGAAATACTTTAATTGCTGTAGATCTAATGAAGCACTGCATTTTTATTAGGTATGCTTCTACATGAGTGAATATTAATTTGTGTTGCAAGTGAAGGTGAGCTTTCTGTTCTAAATTAATACAAAATATACTTTTGCTAGATCAAAACAAATAAAATAAAAGCTCTAAATGCTGCGATTTGTACATACTACATTATTTTTATATGAATATGGATTTGCATTAGACGAATTTTTAGAGTGCAAAAAGTAAAATTTATAAATTTTTAAAGAGAAAAATCAAACCAAAAAACTATTGCATTGGTAAATGCTTCCATTCCAATGTCATTGGTACCCAATTAGCATATATTTCTGTTACACCAACTAAAGGAGTCTTTGCTCGCTAAGATAGAGAGGCCAAACTCAAGACCAGAAATTGAGAGATTTATAATAGGTAGATATTTGGGGGCAAAAATTATTTGCTTTCTACTATACATTTGAAAGTCAGGCTTGAAGGCTAATCTGGGTGATATTTAGGTTGAACAGTTATTTGCTATCATAGATGTTCTTGTAACTACTTTATAAATAAATGTTAATAATAATAACTAACTGATACAACAGTATTTTAATATATTTGTGTCTTTGTTATAAGCTAAAAAGGTATTGAACTGCCCCCCCCCCCCCCGAAACCACCCACCCCATTACCACTAAAACAGTTAAAAACAGCACATGGATTTTGTGTGTTCTGTTATCAGAAAAATATACATATGATTATTTAAAAAAAGGTTTGTTTTTACAATGTACCGATCTTAACTCCCCTTTATTTATATAGAAGCAGCAGGTTTACTCATGTGGCACCCATAAGGGCACAAATTAAAATTGTGGCACTTCTGTTGCCTGTTAAATGTAAACAGTTCTTGGGGATCGGCAATAGCAAGATAAAAGGGTAGCTCCCCTTAAAGGTATTGTCATGATTTTCATGTACTTTTTTTTTTCTAAATGACACAGGTTACATTGCAAATAATGCACTCTATCAATTAAAATTTTATTCTTGAACCAGCAAATGTATTTTTTTAGTTGTAATATTGGTGTGTAGGCAGCCATATCACTGCATTGAGTCTGATTCTGAGCTTTCAAAAGAAGCTAGCACTACACAACAGAACCACTTTCAGATACTACTCAATGTACTATCAATACTGTCAAGTTGCAAAACAGGATTTCTCCTGCTTGGGTTCAGTTCTCATATCTACCACTAGCTGTTGGTAGCTAGTGAGCACTTTTACCAATGCAAAAGTTATGAGTTCATTTGATCTCTTCAATGCTGAAACCTTCTACAGCCTTCAGGAAACTTGATTTTAAAATGGTAAGTGGGGTGTCATCATTGCCTTTCATTGTATTTAATGTATTTGGGGCTAAAGATTTCACTACTTCTCACTGTATTTAATGTATTTATGGTGCCACTACCCAATGTCTCACTGTATTTAATGTATTTTGACTGCCACTACTTCTGCCCTCACTGTATAATGTATTTAGGATCCGGAATTATTTTTCACAGAAGTCAATTTACCATTTATTTACCAATATCTACATGCAGTTTAAGTGCGATTAAAGTGCATTCTTTGTGTATATATCTATATGTTCTTTACTGTACAAGTTCATTGAGGTTAATTGCTCATGGGGCAGTTATGGGACAGTGTATTTTAGCTGACAGAGAAATGTCTGAAGCCACCCTCCATTATTGGAAGGCAGTATAGGCAGTTGGCCTGTTTAAAGGGATTCTGTCGTAATTTTTGTGGTGTTCTTTTTAATTCTAAATTACGCTGGTTACATAGCAACCAACAGATGTATTTTTTTAGCTGTAATGTTGGTGTGTAGGCATCAATCCTGAGCTTTCAAAAGGAGCCAGTGCTACACGTAAGAAATGCTTTCTTATTGTTTCTACTTCTCCCATGTAACTGGATGAGTCCCTAGCAGGACTTGGTTTTCTTATTATTGAGTGCTGTTCTGAAATCTACTATGAGTTGCTATCTTGCTACCTTCTCATTGTCGGCTGCTGGGGGGAAAGAGCACAGGTCACATGGCTGTAGCACCCTGGGAAATGAAGAATATGGCTAGCCCAATGTGAAATTTCAAAATTAAATATAAAGAAATCTGTTTGTGTTCTTGACAAATGGATTTCTATGCAGGATTCTGCTCGAGAAGCTCTATTACCTGATGCATTGTGAAAAAAACATGTTTTCCCATTACAGTATTCCTTTAACAATGCGTTAAATTCAGTACAGTACCAGCGGTGATATTAGCCCATGGAGGCACTAGCATTTAAGGCAGCTGAATCCTTTAGCAGAGGTGTCAAGGAGCCGCTATCTTGTTACATTCTGGTACTTTGCATTGGCAGCTGGGAGGGGAGAAGGGGGGGTGATATTACTCCAAAAATCAGAGCACAAGTCACATGCACGTGGCCTCTTGGGAAAGTAAGGGAATGGCTAGTCCCTTCTCAAAATTTAAAATTAAATGTTTTCCTGTGACAGTATTCCTTTAAATATTGTTTGGTATATTGTATAAAAGGCATTCTGAGACCATTTATAATTGGTATTCTTCCATTTTTTGTGCATGTATAGCTAGTGAATACTGTGTATTAATTGTTCTCTGAATGTTCAATTTTGTTTTTTTTTTCTTGTTAGGCTCCGTGTATGAACCAATTAAGAGCTCGGACCTACCCAGGCCAGACCATGAAAGCCTGTGGGAAAAATTAGATCGGTATTATAGGATTGGTAAGTGCGCATGGACTAAATGTTTTTTTAATTAATCCCATTATTCAGAGGATTTTTTTAGTTAAGCTACTGCAGTATCATGCATTCTACACAGAGATACCCTAAAATAAGTGAATGTTTTAATCATGGCTACATATGGCAGCAATCTAAAAGCTAATACAGGAATAGGACTCCTTATCCAGAAACCCATTATTCACAGTTCAGAATTACGGGAAGGCTTTTTCCCATTTGCTCCATTGTAAACAAATAAGCGACCCTTTAAATTAACATCAAGTATGAAGTAGACTGTGTTATTTTGAGACAATTTGTCTTTTTTTTTGTCTTGTGGTTTTTTAAAATTATTTGTACTTTCTGCAGTTTCTAGAGTCCAATTTACCCTAGCAAACAAGTCAGTCTTTTGAATGGGAGACTATAAGGTACATTGGAAAGAATGATTAGTAATGAAAAGTAAAAATAAAATTGTAGCCTCACAGAGCAAATAGTTTTTTTTGTTTTTTTTGACCCCTCATTTAAATGCTTTAAAGGGGCAAAAGAGGATGGCAAATAATTCAAAAACTATAAATAAAAAGATCAATTAATAGGTTTCTAAGAGCAGGACATTTTATGGCCTACATATTTATATAAACCTATTTTGCTTTTTTCGTGAATGTGCTTGTAATTATAAAAAAAAAATCATAAATGCGTTGAATGATTTTAATCACAATTTGCATTATGCCATTCATTTTTGAGCAAGCTGAAAATTACAATGCTGTCGCAACCGCTCAAGCTGAATACTCAGTACCCGGTTCCCACTGACTTCTATAGCATCTCTTGCACTTTTACATTTTTTTAAATAAATTTCAACACACACAATTGTTAGCTTTGATTTTTACAAATCTTGCCAAAATGTATGAATTTGCCTCTTAAAGTTACCTTCAAGGTAAGCTACCCCTAAAACATAATAATGTTTTAGGACTGGGAAGTGCTTGACAAGCATCACAAACTGACAAGTAAATGGAGGACCAAACACCCAAAATCCACCCTGTGTGCCACAGACCTTACAGTCAGCACCAGAAAAAGACTTGAATTTCTGGAGCATTTGAATATAAAAGAATAAATAGTTACAAATTACATTCTCTTGTTTCACCATACTAAATGCAATCAGCTTTCATTGTCTCATAACATTATATCTGCCCATGTAAGGCCAGCTTTAGTTACCACGGATCTTATTGAAACAGCTGATAATTACCGAGAACCTTAGACTGCAATTAAAATCAATTTGAAAGATGTTCTGTTGTTTCATACAATGAGGTATGGAACTACAGTTTAAAACATAGCATATCTGACTTGCAGTAAGGGCAGTCGTTTCTTCCATAATGTTGCCTAGATGTATCTGAAAGGAGTGAATTTAAAGAGTGCAAAAGGCTGTATTCACAGTTACTTAATTATTGCTCATTGACTGAAGTACAGTTAATAAAGGTAACATAGATTTTTATATTTTTGTGTTTGTTTCATGTGCTTTGTCTAATGAATGAAACTTGACTAGAAGAGGTTTTCTGCATTTACAGAAATATCAGGAGTTGACAAACAAACTAGTACTATTCAAATGTGATTATTCTACAGAGCTTATGTATGTATAACTTTATTTATCAAGCGCCACAAGGGTACGCAGCGCTGTACAATCTTACAATATACAAAATTACACACAGGGAGGACAAGTGTTATAATAAATAAGTATAAATACACAGGGAATAGGTGCCATGTGGTATGAGACGCAGTAGGAAGGAGGTCCCTGCCCCGTAGAGCTTACAGACTAAGTTATCTGTTATCTACTATGTAACCTGTGCCATTTAGCCCTATTTCAGTTTGAATAAATACCCCCATGGCTATACAGCAGCTTGCTTATATAAACTATAGTAGTCTTTTCTGAAGCAAACTTTTAGGGCCGTGGCAGATGGGGAGAATAGTTGCCCGCAATGGGGAAATTAGTCGCCGGTGGGATGGTATATGCAGCGCCGCGATTTCCCGAAATCACGGACGTTTTCTCTCAAGGCAATTACAGTCAATTTACATTCAAGCCGGTGGAATGGCATATCAGGGAGAATATTTGCCCGCGACAAGGGAGATTTGTCGTGGGTGACTAGTCTTCTCGTCTGCCACGGCCCTTAGCAGTGAAGGGCAACAGTACATTTATATTATAATTACTTTAAAACACTTTCTCTTTTTTTGTGTGTGTGTAATTGTTCTTTTAAGATTTTTCAACTGTAAAGCAATGCCACTTTAAAAAAATTTTAAGTGCTTTGCAATAAAAATACCACATATAACAGTTCAGTGTAGGATGTATTATTCAGAAAAATGCAAGAATTGGTCTGGAGAATAAAGTGAATAAATCTGCATGGCACTATATACACACTTGAGAATACTCCGTGGTTCACAGCTGACTACAGAAAACCAGATTTTTGGCAGCAAAATAGTCCTAAAGCTCTTCAATTTGAATATAGCACATTCATTTACTGTCGCAGTATTCCTTTTCTTAAAAGCCTGTTTAAATCTACCTGTCAGAGAACCAGTATTTTCAATCAATCTTTTTAAATTAGCGTAAAAGGGAAATTAAAGGACATGAACATCGAAAGTAATCATAATTCAAACAGTGCATTAATTTGCTAATCAGTAAGTCTGGGACAGAAATTATGAAAGTAGTATGATGGAATCATAATTATATAGTGATTATAATGATTAACGTTTATTTTTATCTGACATTTTAATACAACCATGGCATGCACTGTATTTACCTACATGATCATGTTAAGGATTGAACTGTTTCAAGCCAGCTTTGTGTATAGATATTTAAAAGTTACTTATGGGTAATGTTGACAAACTAATTGTATTAATGCCTTTATTCTGTCTATCTGAATTATATTACTTTATTACATTTTTTTTTTAAAAAAATCCTTTTTATACAAGCAGTACACTAAGCTTTAAATAATCTCTGTGCCTGAGAGATGTTGAATTTCATGTTACTGCTTAAGTATAGCCAAATGTGTATTGTACCCAGGCTTAGCGTAAGGGCTTTGAATATAGAGAGGGAGAATATATTCTAGTAGATTAGCTAACAGGTTGCAGTCGTATATACTGTTAGAACTACAGTGAACAAGGGAAATGATTTAAAAAAATTAAGGGTAAACAATAAAATAATTACATTCTGAATCTGGCTTAATAACGGGACATAAATAGGCTTTAGAAAGCCTATTTATTTCCCATTATTAAGCCAGATTAAAATTTTTGTTTGTGATGACATGTTTGACATGTAATGGTATGGAAAGGTTTTTTCCTAAACCAGAGCTAATGTATAAAGTGTGGAAGAAGTGGTGCCTTTACTTGCGTGATAAGTCCTTTAAATGGAATGTCTCACCTCATTTGACCATATTTCATCATTTGCTTGGTTCATTGCTTTGTCCTCCCTGCCGAGTAGAGGACAGCTCAATTTACTTGAAACAGTTGGTGGTAGCAAACTCATGCTGCTTGCTTCCTATTGTTTTATGCTGGGTTTTTCTAAGCCCCTGAACATCCTCACATGTAACTGCAAAGTTGACGTTAAGGATTTCAAACATTTTTGCATAATGATTTGAGGCTGTTGCAAGGTTACATGGAATCCTGTACATGATATTTTTAAAAGATTGCAGTTTTTTTCCTCTTTTGTATGTTAGTACCAAATTAAATTAGTACCAATTAAAAAAAAACTGAAAGTTTAACAGTTACCAGAAAACTGATTTTATAATATCTGTAAAACAGGAAGCTAAGTCAAGAACATGAATTGCTCACTTCTATTTCTAAAAAAAATCACTTCTAACTTTTTGCATCTTATTTCATTTTAGCTAGTGCTGTTTTGATTGCAATACTGCATACTGTTGTAAATCATTTATCTTTTCTTTTTCTACTCAAATTTTTCCATTATTCTAATGCAATTCTATCCAAGATCTTTTATGGGCATCCTATGCACTATTTCACATATTTGAAGGGAAAATTAATAGTAGCAATAGAAAAGCTTAAAGTTGAAAGAAAGGTAAAAACTAAGTGAGCTTTATCAGAAAGGTCTATGTAAATACAGCCATAAGCACTCACAGAAATGCTGCACTGACTTCTCTGAAAAAAAGATTTCTTGTGTCTGTAATTCATGTGCCAGAGACATGCAGCTCTCTCCCCTCTCCTGCTCCCCCCTCCCTCAAGAATGCTAAGAACTGGATCTGAGCCAATCAGCAGGAAGCTGACTCATAGTCACGGTGCATACTGATTCTTCCCCATAATATGTAATAATAAATGAGGACAAAGCTGTAAGCTGTGTAGGGATTAAGGTTGTGTCTGGCTTCCAGACTCAAGGCCCCTTAGTACCAGCAATAGATAATAAGCCCCATACGCACCACCTTTTAGGGTTAAGACACACTGAGGTACTAGTAGCAGCTACAGGAATAGACAATGCTTATAATCTACGGACTGTCTCTATGTGTGATTAGAATAGGTAATTCTCCGTAATCTATATGGCGGGGTATTTTCTGGTGTTTAGTAGCCATGATAGGTAGCTGCTACTAATTAGCTCTGTGTGTCTTCTCCCTTACATAACTGGGCAGAATTTTTTCTTTGCATTTGGGACATGCTGGGATTTATTTGTATTGCATAATCAAAGAATTCCTGTAGGAATGTTGCTTTATGGGTGTTAATAATAACTTGATTATCACAGTTAATACAATTAATCCCTACTAACTGCTTATTTTTTTTTTTAATAAATATTTGTTTTTTTGCTGAAATGTATTTTTCTTTACAGTCAGACTGAGCTGGAATACTTTACAAAACAGAATAGGTTTGTTATCTTATCTAGATCAGTGATGCCTAACAGGCAGCCTAGGGGTTCCATGCAGCCTTCCTTGCTCAGCTGAGTTCCCATGAGTGGTGACCCACTGCTGCAAACATTACATCAAGTGCTTTAAAAATGCAATGTAATAGAAATTGTCACCTTCAATTAAAATTCAGTACAATTAAGCTTTGATTAATAATTACTTGGGTTATGCATTTTGCTGCGCATGTTACGAATAGTTTTATAGAATTTACATAAAGGTAGAGTTGTGTATCATGCTTTTATTTAATTATTTTTGTGATTGTGCAAGCACCAACATGATATTTAATATTCGGCCCTGTGAGATTATTACTTTGGTCCCATTGAGAAGCCGTAAAAAAGGTTGATGCTGTCAGTTTCTGCAGTAGATGCATTCTTTATCAACAAAGTTATCCTTCAGAGGAGAAAACTACAGTGTCTCCTGGCAGCCACTCCCTATTGAACCGAATGGGAAACATGGTGCCTAAAGTAGATGCTATTTCTTTGAAATTGATAATTCTTGTAAAAACAATAATAGGTGCATCCAACTGATGCCCACCATTCTGGTGGCTGGAAGGGGTAAGAGGGTGCCGTACCTTTGTCTACAGTGAAGCTGAAGTTAATGCCAAGTACTAGAAGATTTGAGTAAGGGTAGTTATTTACTGAACAAAAAAAAAGTCTACCTGGTTGTCAGATTTTGGTCTTTTGCCAAAATCATTGTTAAATGCATGGTCACCCCAAGTGGCAATGTAAACAAACTCTTTTGTAAACTCTCTAGAGAACAACAGGCTTGGCTTTAAAAAAAATATTCAGCCTTTATGCTACAGCACATACCCCCCTCTTGAGCTATTCTTGAGATCTGCTTATTAGGCCCATTGACCTTACATCTGTCCATCTTGATATTTATTGGCCGTCATGGGATCATAAGCATGCTTTTTGTTCTGGTTTTGCCACCAAATAGATGTTTAATGCATAGCAAAACATTTTCTAGAAATATTGTCCCTTTAATACACTGGTAAAGCAGGCCTTATTCGCACATAGTTTATTAAAAAGAAGGTAGCAGCATCAAACACTTTTTTCATGTGATTGCAGTATAGCTCTAACTGCTAGAAATAAAAAGATTTTTTTTTTTTTTTTTACATTGCCACTGTACCCTGTGGGAATCTGCAGCTTGATAGGGTTTGATTATAATTAAATAAATTACTTAATTGTAATTGAATTAGATTAGACATGAATGACTTTAAAGAAGACTGTTTAATAATCCTGTCATGTATTGTTTATAGGAATGAGAAACACTCTGTGTAATAGCAAAACTAACAACCAGAACAGAAACTTGTACAAGACGGAAAAATCCAAAAGTCTATAAAGTTCTTTTATATCCAACCCCAGTCATTCTGGAAATCTGATTCTCTACAAACAGAGTTTCAAAGATTAAATTGGAACAAAGCTAATGGTTTGAGACACAGGGTAATTGTGGTGAACTCTGGGTTTGAGGTTTCAGACCCACCCTCATTATCACATTTTCAGGTGACAACTGTCTGACAAGCTACTACTAATTCTTGGTCAAAGCCAGTTGTTAATGTGTCATTATCCTAAGGCTAATGTCCCACAGAGAGATTAGTTGCTGCGATTTTTAAAAAGCGAGTTTCAGTGACAAGTCGCTTCTTTTGTCTCTACATAGAGAAGAATATATATTGCCAGTACCTATGATACTACTTCAGATCACTTATGGTTCCAAATCGCTATGAGACCCTTTTTCGAGTGATTTTACAAAGAAAGCATTGTCATTCAAAGCTATTGGAATCGCTGAAAGTAAAACCCACTGAGTGGGAAGTCGCTGTTATTTCCCCATTGCACTGAATGTAATTTCTAATTGTGGGCGGGGAATATGACACCTGGATTTGTGGGAAATAGTATCACTCCGTTGTTGAAATCTCTAGTAATTGCTTGTTAGGAAAAAATGAGCAACTTGTTGCTGGAACTCTTTTTAAAAATTGCAGCAACTAAATCTCCCTGTGCGACATAAGCCTAAAGGTGATAGCATATTGTACCTATACAGTGAAACTAAGGATGGAACAGCTACACCATGTAGAATAAGTACACATATGGATGGCCGGAGTGCACCTTGTGCTTCCTTGGTCTTTGTAACCATTATAAAGTACGAACTCCTACACACACACATGAAAATTTAAATTTTTTTTGTCATGTCAAAACACTTAACTTGTTTGAAGTATACCTCCTAAATGGAGGGCGATATCAGATGAAGATTAATTGGGATAAGTCTTTTAGTACATGTACTTCTATGTTATCTAAAGGTCCCTGTCAGCTAGTGTCTTCTTCTAGCAGCATGCTTTCCATTCATGGAAATGGAAATCAATATCAGTTTGTCAGGTCATGGTTCTCCAAGAGAGCAGAATATTGCATGGCATCAGGGACAAAAGTAAGCTAAAGCTTCTTGTAAAAACAGATCCTCTAGTGGGTCTTTATGTATACAAAATACAATTTTTTTTAAAGAGACGCTAAACATACCATAAGTAATATGGTATCAAGATCCCCACTGTTGTAAGATCTGTGAAACATTTTTAAGAAAACATATAATTATAACATTTAAATTGTATAACTATCCCAATGTACGTGGTTCTTTTCATGTGACAAACATAACTAATACATTTTTAGCTACCTTAAAATAGTCATATTGCACAAGACATTTTGCAGCCAAAGATTTTTGAAAAACAAGTGGATATAGTGGCTTCATTATTATTTAGCATATTAATATAAAGAATTTTTGTCCAAGTATCAGTGTACATAGTTTTTATGCCTTGCATATAAGATGCCTCCATTTATTAAAGGAGTTGAGCCAAACTTTAAGAAGGCACCAAAATAATTAAGAATATTTATTCTTCAGAAAGTTGTGCTGAAAATTGTCTGCAGCCTTGTGAAAGTGTTAGTTCAGAAAATAGTTGGGGACCTGAATACCACGCCAGCTACAAAAATATGTCTGCCAAAAATAAATGAGCTGTGATTGCAATGAACTTATTCTATTATACTCTATTAGCATTAGCAAGTATATATTCAATGCTGAATTCGCACTTAGCACAGTATTTACCTTCCTGTTGTGGTACACACTTTTGGATCCATTGTTAAGAACTGAAAACTTCCATTATCAATGCAATTGTAAAATGGCTCATTAGATACTTGTAATTCATTAACAATAATACTTGAGTATAAGCCGATCCGAATATAAGCTGAGGTACCTAATTTTACCTAAGAAAATGGAAAAACTTATTGACTTGAGTATAAGCCTAGGGTGGGAAATGCAACCGCTACTGCCAAGTTTCAATAATCAAATAAATAACAGATAAATAAATAATAGATAACTTTAGGGAAAGAAAAATGCTACAGCAGAAGACAAAAGCAAGTTTGGGAAGGCTAAGGAAGCTGCCATACTAATTATCAAGTACTTGGACCCCAGTGTACAAGTCCCACCACAGTACTACAATAGTAGTTACAAGGGCAAAATAATTCTTGATGCTGGACTTAGTACAAATTTAATTTTTGTAAATAACAAGTTATTGTACCACTTACTTACTCTGGCTCGTTGTGCAGATGGATGTGCAGGTGTAACATGCTTGTTGCGCACACCCTCCCTGCCTGCCTCCCTTCCGTGTGTTTGTGCATACCTGGCGACTCCGGCTCATTGTGCAGATCCATCTGCTGATGTAATGTGGCCCCACAACATTTGCTATCATAATCAAAACATACAGTTTTCTTCTCAGTGTAACCAACTTGCTTTGTGTAATTTTAGCGCTTTGAGCACGCTCGTTGTGTGCACCACCCCCTCCCCCTGTGGACGGACATGTGTCCGTGCGTACCTGCGCACGCGCACACGCGCACACACATCACGTCCACGGGAGGGGGGGGGTGCGTGCAACCAACGCGCTCAAATCGCTAACATTACACAAAGCAAGTTGGTTACGCTGAGAAGCAAACTGTATGTTGTGATTATGATAGCAAATGTTGAGGGGCGCGTTACATCTGCAGATCGATCTGCACAATGAGCCAGAGTCGCCAGGTATGCACGGACACACGGGAGGGAGGCAGGGAGAGTCAGCAAATCCATATACTCGAGTATAAGCCGAGGGTTACTTTTTCAGCACATTTTAAGTGCTGAAAAACTCGGCTTATACTCAAGTATATACGGTAACTTCAGTTGCCCTTGCTGGAATTAAAACTCTGTAAACATTCACGTTGTCAAAATCCCTTTACCCTTATAAAACATTGTTATCCATAGTATAGGGGTCATATTGTATGATTTATCTGTGCACGTCTTTGTCATGAATTCAGCTTAACATTTATTAGTCTAAGGGAACATGGAATTGTGCCTCGGCTTTCTTCCCTGAGTGCCTGTGAGTGTGGAGACACAAAGGATAGCACATTGGCTTCTCTCTACCTGCAAAGAAAAGCCGAGGCACAGCTCTGTGTGCTTTTAGCCTAAAACTTTTGGTAAAGGATCTTAAATCCCAGTTGTTTTATTGTAAAGCGTACTTTTAAATGCTTAGTTTGATGGAGAGCTTTGAAAAGATAAAGAGTATACTAATGGTGAAATAGAACAATGGTCTCAGTACACCAAGTAGAATTTTACTGCACATATAAGGGCAATGTCACTCGGGGAGATTTGTCATCTGCATTAAAAAATTTATACCACAGGTGACAAATCTCCCTGAAAATGCCTTGCCCTACACTAACTTACTCGGGGCTTAATTGCTGGGAAATGGCTGCTTTAGCATTTTCCTGTGATTAAGGCGGATTGCCATGAATAATGTCATGCGATGATTCCAGTGTTAGTGTAGGACCAGGCATTTTTGGCGAGATTTTTTTGCCCACTATAGCAATTTTTTAAACACAGGTAACAAATCTTCCCATGCATCATTGCCCTAAGTCTAGTATAACACACATTGTTTATGGTAGTGAAGAAAAGGCTAATTCATCGCCTTTCAACACAAAAATCCACCACGTGTGAGTGTGCCATTAGCCTTCAAAAGCAATTGAAAAATTGTAGCATGAATATAACTATGTATTGTTTGTTAGTATTCTAGTTAACAAGTATCAAGGGAAGACAATTCGAATAATTAGTTTGCTTTGCTGGCATACTAGCATACAGGCTTCTTGTCAGTTTTGTCACATATATATATCTAGTTAATATTAGGTAAATAAATATATTTATATATGCATATAATTTTCTGATCTTTACAGTGAAAATCACAGTGTTGAATTATCAGAGTCCACAAACTGGTTTGTTCCCGACCAAAACTGCTGGTGACTTTAAGAACGCGAAGATCCATGACAGTCTATACTGTGCTGCCAGCGCCTGGGCCCTCGCTCTTGCATACAGGTATTTATGTGTATTTTTAAGGGTAGCTCTCAAAAAAAAATATAAATTATATTTTATATCCTGTAATATCCTATACAAGTAAAGAATTATGGTTGATGGAACCTACCATTTAAGCATGCCCTTGTTTGTGTTTGTGTGTGAACACAAACATTCTTTACAGTTATTATACAGAAGGAATAGAGGGCCTACTCAATAGAGCTAATAATTTAATTTTTTCAAGAGACAAAACCATCAGAGCAGAAAAAGATGTATAGGGCTTTTAATTGCAATTACATTTACAGAAAACTATTGAAAATGTTTAATGTATCAGTTGCCTAGAGTTATATTTTCTTTCATTAGGCAGGATTCTTTTTTGAGTAAGCATATCCTTTAGCACTTAATAGCACTTACCATGCTTATGTATATTTCTGCTTAGTATGAATTAATTGACAGCTAGTCTACTTTTTCAACATGACTTGGTATTAGTATGCTTTTATCACATTTTCTTCCAAGTGTCTTTTTTTCTTTGAAGGTATTCTGTCTGTTAGTTCAGTTAAGGTTACTAAAGTCCCTTTGGGGATGTTGCAATGCAGAAAATATGTTTATTATTTTTAAATAATAAACAAAAGAAAAGTCATTATCAGCAAAACTCCCAGACAACATTGTTTGTTAGTAGTATTGTTCTGTCTTTTTATTTAACCAATATTTCATGTATTAAACTTCTGTGCCTCTGTGCTGGGAAAACAACTATCATTGAATATTCCTTAATACTGAAGGTGACAGTGGACAAGTTAGTCACTTGTTTACCTTCCTTTAGGGCAAGGGCACACTAAGTGGACTGTCCACAGGCATTTTTAGTAGAGGTGGAGGAAAGCAAATCTGGTCTTATGCGCATACCCCTGTAGCTCAATTGACAGGTCCAGTGCTGACCTGTGTGGCACTACATGGAGCACATATTTTCATGCTGATATCTGCTCCATGTAGCTCCACACAGGTCAACACAAGGCTTGATAATGGAATGAAATAACTTATATTAAGAGCACATCCACTTCCAAAATGCACACCCAAACATCATGTTGGTTTAAAAAACATGTGAAGTCACTGAATGAAATCTGATTGGCTGTTCTTGGCTCCATCCAGTTTTTCTAACCTTGGACCTCAATCATATAGTTAAAAATACTGTGCAAAGTATAGGGGACCCTAATAGTACCAGAATGGCAGCAATTTAAATTTCCCCATTTAAAGTCAATGAGTGACACCTGGTTAATAGATCAGGCCCATTTTTTCTAACCTTAAACTGCTGTTACCCAGTGACTGCAAAGTGTGGGTACCCTGGCATTAATGTTGTGAGAAAGGCAGCAGTTTAAATATAAAGCAATTAATTTTAATGGGTGAAACCTGTTTGGCTGTTGGTGGCTCCGCTCACTTTTTCTAACTTAGAATATGTAATTACTCAGTGACAACTGTGAAAAGTTTGGGGACACTGGTGTTAAATGTGTAGAATGGCAGCAGTTTAACTTTCCCCATTAAAATCTATGAGATAAATCTGATTGGCTGTAGGTGGCTCTACCCACTTTTTTCAGACCTTGAACTTTTGTCACCCAGTGACTAACTCTGCAAAGTTTGGGGACCCTGGCATAAATAGTATGAGAAAGGCATCATTTTAAATTCAAACCAATACAATTAAACTGGTAAAACCTGATTGGTTGTTGGTGGCTCCACCCATGTTTTCTAACTTTGAACCACAGTTACCCAATGACTTACTCTGCAAAGAATGGCAGCAGTGTAAATTTAAACCAATGAAAGCCTATAGTTAAATTCTGATTGGCTGTTGTTGGCTTCCCCCACATTTTCTAACCTTGAATACACAGTCCCAGTGACTGACTGTGCAAAGTTTGGGAACCCTGGCATAAATAGTGGTAGAATGGTAGTGTTTTAAATGTAGAACAATGAATGAAATCTGATTGGCTGTTGGTGGCTTTGTCCACTTTTATTAACCTTAACCTGCAGTCCACCAGTGACCAATTGTGAAGAGTTTGGGAATCCTGGAGTTAATGGCAGCAGGTTAAATTGCCAATTGAAAGTTAATAGAAATCTGATTGGCTGTTCGTAGCTCCCCCCACTTTTGGGCATCCAATACATATCATCTTTTTATTCAGGTTGGCCCCATGACTATGTGAGTCTAGTTTGCTGATGGAGCCTCAAAGCTGTAAGAGTGGCAGCTATTTAAATTTCTCTTTTTTTAAGTCAGTGGGTGAAATTGATTAGGATGGTGTTGGCTCCTCCCCCTTTTGATCATCCAAAAAATGTTGGGTGAATATTCAAGTTTGGTGGGTGTAGCTTCAAACCTGTGAGTGGCAGCAGTTTGAAAATATTCCCTGTCAAAATCAATGGAAAAACTGGGGTGTTCGGAGCGGCGCCACAAAAAGCCAGGGGTGTGATAACTTAGAAAAGCACAAGCAACCTGCTATGCTATGGGACGAAGAAGTGTGGAGAGTTTGGGTGTTGTACCCCTAAAAGTGTAGGAAGAGCAGCGTTTAAAAAATGGGGGGCGCTAAGAATAAGAAAAAGAAGATTAAGCAGGGGAAGAATAAGCTGAAGTCGAGGAACAGTATGCTGGTTTTTCAAACCAAAAAAATTATTTGACGTGGGCTAATAGCCATATTTTTCATTGTTATCATGGTAACGCAACCTTTGGAATTTAGATTGCTAGTGGCGGTATAGTATAAAAAAAAATTGTGCCTAACATACTTTTTGCTTATTTTTTTCAAGATCCATGGTTTTTATTGTTTCTTGTGCCAAACAAGAAACAATAACATTCTGCATCTAGTTTTTCCGAGCACAATAGAAACAAACCAGATGTCCACTGAGTAGCCTTGTTATAAAAAGCTGCTTCACAGACTAAAGCTGGCCATACATGTTACAATTACGATCTTTCGTACCCTCCACTGGTATTTTACTGGTACAGTTTTGAATCTTCATATATGGAGGTAGTAACAATAGGAATTCTACCTGTATCTAACGATTCAGCCCTAATCGCAGCTTTTGCTCAGGCACCTCCAACGGCACCAGTTCAAACCCTTTTGACCTGCCTGATCGACGAGACGACTGATGTCCGAAACTTTTACGATATTGGTCGTTTCGGCAATCTACCATACACGCACCAAATATCGTGCAAAACCTCATTGGGAGGGTTTGTTTATAAAGACTTAGAGGATTAATGGATTACTGATATGTTTTGATTGACTCTCTTCAACACCTTTCCTGCCAATGACGTATGGCATACATGATTGCAGAAATATGTGTTATCTGCCAACCACGTATGCCATATGTTGTTTGGCAGATCTAGGTTTCTCTCTGCAGAGGCGGCATGTGCCGCTTCTGCAGAGAGTTCTGAGCGATGACAGCCCCCTAGGCAACAAGCCAGGGGGGCTGTCATGTGGGTCCTGCAATGCGATCATCGCAGGACCATCCTCCGAGCAGCAGATGCGATCGTATCTACTGCTTTCCCCCCCTCCCTCCAGAGACGCCCACTTACTTCCTGTTGCTGCAAGCTCTGCACAGAGGACCCTGCAGGACCACTGAAGATACCTGCAAGCAATCTGATAATCTGATCGGCCATCTAGCTCCAGGACAGGTGAGTGCCCATTCTTTACACTATTTTACACACTTACACACACTTACATACAATTACATGCATTTACACACACATAGAGCACACATATTAGAACAGGTTTTTTTTTGGTTTTTTTTTTCTAATTTTGCACACTTTAGCACACTTTTATACACTTTCACACAACTTTTAGATGTGTACACACATGTATACGCAAACACACACAAACACTTTTTTTTCTTATTTATTTTACCCCTTTGTCTTTTTTTTTTCCTAAAAACTGTTTATTTTGACAGCCTGACTATTGGATCAGATATTCTGACCACTAATTACGCTGTCGTGTGACTTATTTTGCTGTTTCACTAATTTGCACAATTTTTGTGGTTTTATTGCATTTTTATCCCTGTATTAGTATTACTGATTTGTTTTTTAGCTTCGCTTTGCCATGTGGTACTTTGGTGTAGAAAAATAACTTTACCTATTTTGAATTCATCAGAATGTGTTTTTTCCAAAAATATATGGTTTTCTGGGGGTCTCTGTATAGTTAGGGGGTGTTATGGCACATAATACGCTGTCAGGGGGCTCTGTGTGCAAAAGCTGAGTTGGCAGGCGAGAAATCCATATACGCTATTTTCATTTTGGGTTCAGTACACACCACAGACTTTGGTATATCTATGCATATTGGGCATCAAACTGTTCAGTAGCCCTTAGGTGTTCCTATTTGGGTGACTTGCCTTTGTATGCAAGAAATTGTGTGAGATAAAAGCGGAAAATTGCAACATTTTTAGATTATTTTCTGAAATGTCATAAAAACCACTAACTTTAGGAAAGCTTTGCAGATTGGTTCTTTGGTGTAGAAAGGACTCTTTACCCATGTTGGATTTGTCAGAATGTGTTCTTTCCAGAAATATATGGTTTTCTGGCGGTCTCTGTATAGTTAGGGGGTGTTACGACACATAATACACAGTCATTGTGCTGAGAAAATTCATATGCACTATTTTCATTTGGGTGCCTCTGTACACCACATATCTTTGCATATTGGGCATCAAACTGTTTATTAGACCTCTGGCATTCATATTTAGGGTGATGTGTTGAATGTAAGAAATGTTGTAAGATAAATGTGGCAAATTGCAACATTTTTAGGCGAATTTCAGAAAAGTCATCACAGAAATGATAGCTTGCATGGGGTATGTTCACATTTGGGCCCCTACATGACACATAGTTGGGTAAACCTATACATATTGTGTATCAAATTGTTTAGTGTATCCTCAAATTTAGGATGTTTTATCTTGGTACCTAATGCTATGTGGGAGATATGATGCTGCAAAGTGGAAGCTTTGAGGGCATTTTTGAAAATGTAATCAAAATCACCAAATTTAGGAAAGCTTTGTGGCTTGGTACTTTGGAGTAGAAGGACATGGATACCCATTTTAGATTTGGGGGAATGTTTTCTTTCCAAAAATATATGGCTTTCTTGGGTAAGCGTACTTTTTTGTAGTTTTATCCCACATAAAATGATGTAAATGTGTTGAATTTTAGGAGCTGAAATGACAGAAATGATAGATCATATGGGGGTATGTTTACATTGGGGCCCCTACATGCCACATACTTAGGTAAACCTATACATATTGGGTCTCAAACTGTTCAATGTACCCCTGGCATTCAAATTTAGGGTGTTTTATCTGGTTACTTTATGACCTGTAGCAGATAAGATACTATAGACTGGAAGCTTTGAAACAATTTTTCAAAAAATTCACAAATTTTGATAAAAACCAATAACTTTAGCAAAGCATTGCAACTTGGTAGATTGGATTAGACAGACAGTTCTACCTATTCTTTCTAAAAATGTACAGTATAATTTTCTTGGATAAACTTTCTGTTGGTGGAAGTTTTGGCCTTAAAATCTAAAGTATGCAGCTTTCTGGAGCAGTGTTTTGGAAATTTGGTAGTGTACTGCTGGGAGTTTTTGACCTATACAAGTGAGAATTCTCCATAAAACTATTATGTGTTTGGTATTGCCACGACCAGAAGACATAGTACTTTCCAAATCAGTTGTATTTTCATGCATAAAATTATTTTTGTTTCTGGTATATGTGTTTATATTATGGAAAATGGGATTTTTTTTTTTAGACATTTAGAAGCCTATACAGTATCTCGTTACAGAATTGGAATTACAGAAAAATTCTACTATATTTTGAAAACTTAGGTTGTCGTGAAAAAAACAATATATAGTTTTCCTGGGTAAACTAAAAGTCCCCCCAAGGAAAGGCCCCTAAATTGAAAGAGTGCAAAATGTTCAAAAACTGTCTGGCAGTACACGTTCCACTTTGACCAAAATGGCTGGCAGTAAAAGGGTTTATTTTACATATTGTCCTGTTTATTGCAAGAAATAACAGAACAGAAACAGATATATTTACCAATTAAAACAGTAGTTAGAAAGTATGTTAAACAATGATGATATACTTCCCTTTACGCAGAGGTAATTTTTTTATTTACCTAACTTTATATTTTAGTCTTACATTTTAAGAAATGTAAGTTTAAGCGCAAACTTCTAAAACTATGAAAATTCATGGAATTGCATTTACTTTGCCTAGTCACTTCTTGACACTTATCCCAGCAGTTGCAAAATCTAATAGAAACATGAGCTATGTTTTTGGGAAGATTGTAAGTTTAAAGGGGACATATAGGATAAATGTGAAAGCCCCTAACCCTGTAGGCAATTATGAAAAGTATCCGGTGCTGGTTTCACTTTGTGCTAAAAATGTATCCTATCTGTAAAAATGGCCCCTTTATTGGAGCTCCCTATAGATCCTATCACTTCTCTGTCCGAGTTTGAAATGGAGAGTGGGTGTGTCCTAACGGTCCCTGCCAGAAGCACAGTAGGAGGGGAGAGCCAATCACAGCCCTGCACTCACACAAGCACAGACAGGCTTCAGTTCCCTATCAGGTCAGCCTAGCTGCTGATTGGTTCCTATCTTACAGTGCAGTGTACGGAGGGCTGCCGGCTCCCCTGCACATCCAGAGAATTCAGCCAGCAGGAAGTGGAACAGATGGGCGGGACTAGTGGAATTTTGGTGGAATTTCTCAATAAATCAGTCTGAAATACAACTTTTTTAAGCACATTCCTTCTATATCTAGAGGAGTATAATTCTCTGGAACATTCTTAATTTTTATAGGATATGTCTCCTCTAACTTAGTACGTCCACTACAGAACTTGATACAAAATTCTCTCCATATTAGCAGGGCCAGATTCTTGCTAAAAATAAAAGATGACTGTCTCTGATGGCTTTTTTCCTTTCTACTCAAATCACTTGAGTAGAAAGGAAAAAAGTAGAAAAAAGAGACTTTCCTAAAGACAGAAGACATTTTAACATAAATTCAATGCCACACTTCTCCTTGGGAACCAATGTATAGAGATGTACTTTTTGCCTGTCATAGGCTTTACAGATGTCCTGTACTGGCCCTTTTATCACACTGACACTTTCATGGTTTAATTTTTTCTTTCTTTATAACTGATGTCAAAAGTCCAATGGCAAACAACTAAGACTTCAGGCTGCAGCTATTGATCCAGACGTTTTAATGATTCTGTGAGAATTCAGATTTGATTAGAACAGATCTTCATTTTTTTTTTTTTATTTTACCACCAGATAAAGATGAAGCCAAGTTGAAAGAGTACGGCCTCAGGCTCTGTATGTCTCAGTCCTTTGTGAAACTGCAGACACGCATTAAAACAATGTGTAATGTCACTAATGTCACTAGAAGGTTGAATGATTTGTATCCGTGGTAGATACTTTGTTTTAGCCAGCGTGATTATTAACCCTGTGTTTGCACATTTCTTTATGTTTGTTGCTGCAATTGTAATAGTTTGTTTCTAGTGTAAATTAGTTTCCATCATCATGTGTGTGTGTGGAGTGTAGAGGGTTTAGGGGGCCATAATTATTAAACAATTTTGGTAAACCTGTAATAGTAATTCTGGATGTTTGGGTCCCTAAAATGAGTTTTCTCTGTAGCCCAGTGACATCTACTGTAGTTACACCACTGAATTAGAAAGTACAGTGACCTCCCCTTCCTCATGTTCACACAAGCCCATTATGCTTCAAAGCCAACCTCAGTGATTTTTACTTTACTTCTCCTTTAAAGGGGTAGTTCACCTCTTAAATTAACTTTAAGTACAATACAGACAGCAATATTCTGAAACAATTTCTTAATTGTTATTGTTTGTGTTTTTTAATGATTTAGCTTGTTGTTCAGCAGCTTTACAGTTTGGAATTTTACCAGCTATCTAGTTGCTAGGATCCAAGGTACCCTAGGAGCCAGGCATTGGTATGACTGAAATGCTTGAAGATGAATAAGAGTGAACCTTAATAGAAAAGTATAAAGCACACAGAACACATTCACCTTTGAATATTATCTCTTATTTGATGGTGTACATTTTGTTTGTGCAAAAGCTTTCAGATCTGCTCATTCTCTGTAGTAGTATTGTATCCCAGTTTCAGGGTTAGGACCCAGCAAACGTAGCAACAGATTAATAAAATAGGGACATATTGAAAAGTCAACTCTTTAAAACCTTGTGGTTCAAAAAACTTTATAATTTTGACAGCAAGCATTGTTAGCCACTTATACATGTCATACCTGTCTTTTACATTAAATTCATATTATCATAGATGTTGTATGTGTAATGGAATAGTTTCGTTCCAGCTGGATGTCCTTTGGCATACATATCATTTATTCATAGCCTATGATTTAGTTAACTGATAGGCATAAATTCAATGCACTCACTGTCATTCTCTGCTTTACTAAAGCTCTATGATTGTAATGATTTCACTTGAGGAGAAAGCAGGAACATTAGTGTAAATTACAATAATCCATGTACATTATTGCAGTAAAGTAATTATGGAGCTTAACAAAACTATGTATCCATCAAATAATAATCTAAGTAGGACTGGGTTTACACAGTACAATCAATTGCCTTTAATCCATCGGTAATCCAATGTGCAAGTATGCCTGTGTGCTGTATTTATATGTATGTATAACAGCGGACATAGTGAGATTGATTGCCCTCCCAAGCATAAAAATGGGTTTAGTGTAATAGCAAATGCCTTGAATGGACAGATGTATTTTAGATAAGTTTGAAAATGACCCGGGGTATTTTTAAGACGTATAGTGGAAGTGGAATTGTGGGGCTTTTTAGAGAGAATGAACATACCTAAGTAAATTTTCTTCATATGTAGTCTATTACAATAGATGCTATAGATGGCATTACCTTATCTGTTAATTCAGTTGTCCTAGCCAGGGACCCCACACCTTGTGAAATTCACCACGGCATGTTATTGCTAGGTAAGCTATACGGGAGGTTATCACTTAGGGGCAGATTTACTACAACACGAATGCTCGGAGCATTCGAATGGCCGCCTGCACGACTTTTTCGACGCCTGTGCGACTTTTTCGTATGCTTGCGCAAAAAAAAGTTTTTCCCACTGTTTACAATTGTTCCGTACCAATTTTTTCGGAAATTATCGCGACTTTTTCGTTACCAATACGATTTGCGCGAAAAAACGCGAGTTTTTCATAGCCATTCCGAAAGTTGCGCAAAATCTGGCGATTTTTTCGTAGCGTTAAAACGTGCGCGAAAAGTCGCGATTTTTTCGTAGAGTTAAAACTTGCGCGAAACGTCGCGCCTTTTAAGTTTTAACGCTACGAAAAAGGCGCGACTTTTCGCGCAAGTTTTAACGCTACGAAAAAATCGCCAGATTTTGCGCAACTTTCGGAATGGCTACGAAAAACTCGTGTTTTTTCGCGCAAGTCGTAATGGCTACGAAAAACTCGTGTTTTTTTTGCGCAAATCGTATTGGTAACGAAAAAGTCGCGATAATTTCCGAAAAGTCGTAAAGGAGCCGAAAAAATACAAAAAAGTCGCAAAATGTTCGTTTTCCAATCGGAATTTTTCCAATTCGGATTCGAATTCGTGTCTTAGTAAATCAGCCCCTATGTGTAGGGGTAGCGTGACATTTTTAAAAGATAAAAAGACATTTACAAACATAGAATTGAAAGCAGGTAATAGTTGCTTATCCAGTTTATACCGCTTCTGGTAGGCTAAGAAGGAGCAACTCTGTTGCATAGAAGGAAAAATTTCTAATTTATACACTGCTTTATCTCTTGACAATATTACCAAATAATAGAAAAGGCTTGCATAATGCAATGGGGGTCATTTATCAACACTGGGCAAAATTGCCCATGGGCAGTATCCTATGGCAACCAATTGTTGCATTCATTGTTCTACCTGCAACTGGCTGAAAAAAGTAAATTACTGATTGGTTGCTATGGGTTACTGTCCAGGGGCAAATGTGCCCAGTGGTGATAATTGAGCACCAATGTTTCCCATGTGACATAGCATCTAGCATATACCTGGTTTGCTATAAATTCAAATTTTTAGTTTTTCTAGGGAAATATGATGTGACTGTCTCTGGTGGGCATTACAGCTTTTATTATTATTTTTTTTTATCTTGATTAAAGTGGCCAAGATCCACTTCTCATTTATTCAAAGTTCTGGTTACTTAATATGGGACTGAATACAAATACACCTGCTAATTATATTTAGACTTTCTCAACTGTTCGTACACACACACACACACACGTATGTACCTTTCCTGTGCTCAGCATGGCATAGAGAAATTCCACAACCTAAAAGACACGTTTTTTTCGCCACTCCTGCCAAAGTGCTGCCTGCAGCAAGGTTAAAGCTACAGGTAGTCCTATTGTAACCCAGTTTCCTGTTTTAAATTACAAAGAATCATATTTATTACTGTGCTTCCTCAACATAATTCCACAATAACTCATACTATTTCTTATGTATAAATGATCATCATAATACCCCCAAACAGTGCTCTATCAAAATATTTTGAATCTTAATATCTTAATATACAATTTTTATAAAAAAAATATTCTTTTTTAGTAGTATGTGTGTTGGGTAATCCTAAAAAGGAAATTGGCATTTTAAGTACTAAGGACCTCCCCCTGGGATCATACGATTCACAATACATATTACATCAGCCACTTAATGGACAAAGCTGTGTCTTTTCTCTTATACTTCGTCTTGTTACAGTTAGAGCTGCACTATTTCTAGTCATTATAATTAGTAATTATAACCAAATAATTCTAATCTTTAAAAAATGATTTCCTTTTTCTCTATATATAATAAAACAGTACCTTGTACTTGATCCCAACTAAGATATAATCATTATTGGAGGCAAAACAATCCTATTGGGTTTATTTAATGTTTTATTTATTTTTTAGTAGATGAAGATCCAAATTACACCCAAAAACCCCTTATGTGAAATGGCCTTGGTCCCAAGCTTTCTGGATAATAGGTCCTATACCTGTATTTATGTATGTGTGTATAAATCTGATTTATTAAAGGCATAGTAATGTTAAAATGAATGCATATGGACTGGCAGGCTGAAAGTATAATATTTCTCACTTTTTAGTGCTGAAATGATGCCATGCCACAGTAAATAGTTTTGCTACATGGCATTGATTTTTATCAACTCTATATTTCCAGGAGAATCAGCATTCCTGTAAGTTTTTATCTTAGTACTCTAATATCCTATCCCGATGGAATAATAAACAGTTTTAGAAGAAGGTACTATATTTTGTTTTAGCGCTCACTCTGTTAAATTTTTTTTACACCAAGATCATAATGAGAAATATGTCAGGTACTCATGAAACTGTAAATACAGTTAACATCGAATTATGTTTTCTTAATCAGAAATGGCAGTGGTATTTTCTGGATGTCTGATGACCACTTAAGATTCAGAGCAGGATCCCTGCTTCTTTCTATATCTATATATGCTGGTTCTAGCAAGAATTTCAGAACATTGATATGCCAGTTAAAAAGCTTT